>NC_143147.1:67412236-67563530 GCF_059928025.1 Delphinapterus leucas | reverse complement strand
TTGACCACCTAAGTTTTTGTTTTTAGATCAAATTAAGAGCCTTGCATAATTTGTACGTGAATTTTAACTGCCAGGAACGAGAACCTTAGTATGCCTGCTTTCATTCAACATTCCGTCTGCCCAGATTCCTGAAGTCTGAAGAGAAACAGCCACGTAAGCCACGGGTTTTTTTTGTTTATTTGCTCCAGTAGTTCCCAAAGGTGGGATTCTTGACTTGGAGGAGACAATGAGGAAAAAAAAAAAAAACAAACCACCTTATGTTACTAAAGTGTAAAATAAAACTGCAGGGTTTCCGTAACTGTGGTAGTCTACAACCGGAGGGCACACTAATAAATAAACTTACTTGGCTAGGAAGAAGGGAAAATACTGAGCTATAAACAAGACTTACCACCATGTGTAACATTCTTTCTTCAGAAGGTTATCATATCTGTTTACCAAATCTATATGTAGGTAAAAAATTAAAAGCTAGTTACTTCAGTGTTTACAGAGAACACACAGCTCTGACTAACGCTGTTTAGAATCTCTAGTCACATCACACTCACAATAAAGGCTAACACTCCATAACCCTCGCAATAACTGCGTCCATCGCCCGAGGTCTAGTCCTAATGTCCCGGGGCTTTAAGCAAAGAGATCTGACTGGGACTGGTGGTGTCTACTTCTGTCCAGCCTCAGCTGCCTCTTTGCACAGCAAGAAAGCTGTTCAATCATTTGCTCAAACATTTATTTTTTTAGGCTCCACCTTGAATTTAATCACATACTTATCTTCCTGCCAAAGTATTTGTGCTGGTAAAACAGGGCAACTCGATCTAGGCAGAACCTGCTGTTTCTGCTTCTGTCCAAAGGGTCAGTGGTAGAAAGGCTGATGGCAGTGATTTTATAATTGAATGGGGTAATTGTTCTGAGGTTTTTGTTTTTCCCTTGAAAGAAAATGCTACAGGCTTGAAAGCTCTAAGATAAGGGGGAAAGTCTACGCAAAACACTGTGTGCCTTCTCACAGACCTTTAGCTAGTAGAAAACAGATCATCTTTGTTACACTTTGGCTGGATAAAATCGACACATTATATGGGTAGCTGAGGTCAGTAGAAACCCTTGGAGTTTATTTTCCCAGGTACTTTTCTTTTCTGGGCTAAATTATGGACCTAATTTAGGCTAATATTGCTACTTACAGACTGAGTTGAATTCATTGGGTTCGTTTGTCATATTCATATGTTAAAGGTACTTAAAAGCCCAGAGCTGCCCTTGTGAACGATCAAATTCTATAGTCTCTCTTCAACAGTCTATGATTTATCTACCTAAGTGACCAGGAAATGTATAAAGGACCGTGTAATTTTGCTAAATTTGTCAAACAGAGAATCTGAAAAATGGAAGTGTGATCCATTTTGTTTGCCTCGATGGCCAGAAACGTAACCAAAACCTTGTTCAGAAATATTGTTTAGCAGATTATGGCTACGGAAAAAAGACTCCAAGTCCTCAGCCAGGCAGGTCAAAGTTTTGCCATTTGGGGCTTGGCCCTCTCTGCCACCATTTCTCTCTCTCACTTTACACCAATGCTGCGTCCTTTCCTCCCTTCTGAAGTATGTAAGTCCTCTCCCACTTAAGTCACCTATCTAAGCAGGTGTCTCAATGTTAGAGCCAAATCCGCCTTTTACATGACGCTTTTCCAGATGAAATCAAGCAACAAGGAGCACACCCTCCTTTGAATTCATCCTGGTTTCTATTCCGTTTTCTGCTCATCAACCATCAGCCAGGACCGTTTCCCACTCATTTGACTATTAGTCGAAACATAACTGAAATAAAAATACAATAGCAGTGATCTCCTGTTTGCTATAGCTAGTCCTCTAAACAGCTTACTAACTTCCTATGGACTGGCATTATGTCTTGTAAATCATAGATGTGCGAGTAGCCTATTTGTTACCGACCTCTTGGACTCTTTAATCAGTAGAAATTGGTAAGAGGCCCAATGAGGGATTCAGACAAGGCTTTACGGGGACTTGTGCTGCAGCAGGAGGGGGCGAAAGCAAGTAATGCGTAACCTTGCTCCATCCCCCCGCGGGGGGTTGGGGGTTGAGCTTAAACGGGGTGAGGGTGGAGGCGGGGCAGTGTGTCGGGGCTGGAGTGGTTGGCTGAGGAGGTCTGCCCACCCCCTTCACGGTGCTGCGTGCAGGGGTCCCGCGTGGCACCGTGCTTTTGCTCCCGACACCTCACAAGGGGAGAGGTGACAGTTGCGTTTTTGGCCTTTTTGTATCTTACTGGCCATAATTTGCCCCGACTGCGCATGCACGCAGTTATTTTTAGTCCCTCATAATTCCTTTGTAGCTTGTTGCTCAAGGAGACGTCTGTCCAGGTGCAAGCCCTGCAGCAGAGCGTCCCAGGTCCCAGCCTGTCTCATAGTAACCACCTTGAAAGTAGTAAAAAGGCCGGGGGCGGGGACGGGTGGGCAAGGAACAGCATTTATGTCTTTGGGGCAAATAATCAAAAGTTAGGTTGAGGAATGATATATAATAAGATTTGCTCCCTGATGGGATAAATTGCAAACAAGTTCAAAACAGGCCGCATTTATTTTGGGTTTTCCTTCTACTCTGTCCCTCACCCTGTCTCCCAGTTCACACACACACACACACACACACACACACACACACTCCTTCCGATGCTCTGATTTCCTCTCTTCTACTGGTTGCACGTCTAGTACTTTGCTTTGGCCCCGTGTAGGTCTTTACTTTCCCGCTATTCTCCAGGGAGGGCTGCTTTGCTTGATGTTTGCCTGTTCCCTTGAATCATCCTGGATCCCGTACTCTGTGAAGAGTCACTTTCCCCTTATTTTACCCTCTCATGTAATATTTAATTTGGGACTCTTGGGTGCATCGACTACACAGTGAATAACATAAATAAGTCAAGTACTATGATGGCCTGGGATGGGGGGAGGAGTTTTAATTTAGGCGAATTTAGGTTACTTATCCTGTTTAAGCAGAACCTCATTTATGGGCTAGGAAATCAGGTGTTATATAATACCAAAAGGTCTAAAATGTGGTCTGCATCACAAATAAATACTCAGTGTTGCATCTGTGAGTTGGAGAAAGTTGCAGAAGTTGAAAGAACGTAAGCTTCTAATAATTAGTGAAAGTATGTACTGTATACACAGACACCATCTAGATTGAAAGAAAGGGCTGGCAAAATATTTAACTGACTGCACCCATCCACATGGTGCTTTATGGTGCCTGTAAGGTGATGAGTCCGAGAAATATAGCCAGCAGAAAAGGTAGGGAAAATGGTCAAATACTTGGACCCTCCTTTTTGTGACTAAAACCAGTTTGAATTGGTAGGTCTGACAAGGCTGAAATTTATTACCCACTCTCCCCGCCTAGTTTAAAATAATTTTTGACTGTTCAAAGAGTCATATTGGGCAAAAGGCCATATATCCAAGAACAGGATGCATCCAACTTGCTATAGTTTGATCAGTCTCGAGAGATGGCAGGAACTGCTGTTTTCAACAATCTATAGTGCAAGGCCATGCAATTTATCCCCAGCAAATTGTTATTATTGAGTATTTGTTACAATCGTTTTCATCAAGATCAGATTCAATGATAATTAAATTAACCCAGCTTTAACATATTGGCTAATAGATAGAGTTCTAAGAAAGTCAACCTGCTTTGAAAAAAAAAAAAGAGTGATCGAATGCATTTTTTAACTCATATAATAAGGGAGTCTGAATAATTTATTTGGGGTTTTTTTCCCACGAATGATTCAATTTTAAGTATTGGATGGAGGCTATCGTTTCAAAAAGCACATTTGTGTAAAGTGGTTTTCCCACATTTCATTTACCACCACGTTCTACTGTTTTGAGAGGTTGAATATACGAACGGTGGCCACGATCATATATAACAATACAACTGTGACCCCCCGCCCCGAGCCCTGTAGCAGATAGCCCTGGAAGACACATTTTTGTAACAATGGGCCCGAAATGATCAAGAATTGGTCCTTGACTTCCAACTTCCCTAATTTTTTTCCCCTGCTTCTCACTTCGAACCAACGAGGGAAGGCAAAATGTGCCTCCTTACCACAGAAGACGCCCACTTCTAGTACACCTGATTCCAGCTTCTCATGCCCCCAGCCTCGGATCAGACCATACCTGAAGCCTTCCTTTTTTCTTTTTAACTGTAATGCTTTCCCACTCGTCTGCCTCCTCTTTGAATCTCTGCCAAACACGAGTGATGGTGGTGGACTCCCCTGCTAGAGCGAACTCTGAATGATAGCCCCAGCTTGTTCTCATTTGGGCGGTCTTCATTTCTGCAATATTTATTTGATGTCTATATAGAAACTTTTAAAGAGCAAAATGAGCCCTGCCCAAGTTTAGACAGTCGTTTAGGGCCACTGGACCTTCAGTGGAGTGCCAGTAATTTTGAAAGCCAGACGAACTGTTAGAAGTGGTTCAAACTTGGGTCAAGACTCCTTTGACCTGTTTCAGATTGATGACAATTCGGAATTTGTCATAGTCAGTCCTCTTTCCAGGTCATTGCAGAAAAGGCCTCACTGCTTGTGTCTCCTGCACACAGTCCGGTTTGGGGGGTTGTTTTCTTTGGAGAACGACGTCATCTGTAATTAGTTCAAATTGGCTCTGTTTCTTTGAGAAGTCTGTTTTGCCTTTATTAACTGAGAAGTATGTGGTATTTGGTTTTAGAAGGTTTCAATTCTAATCCTGCCGATACCTTCTTTCATAACAAGACTTTGAGATAGTCTATCAGTATATTTAAATCTTATTTAAAAATTGCTAGGGACATAAGTACCTATTTTATGGGTGGCTTAAGAATGAAAACAAATAACTTCTGTAAAACTGTTACCAAAGTCCTCCGTACTAATACGTATGTAGTATATATTCAGTAAGTAATGGTTATGATTATAACATCAAAATAGTGGTTCATATTTCCAAAGGAACAATCCTTTTTGTCTGATGTGATAACAGAGAACATTTGGAACAAAGATTTGGAAATTGCTGGTAACTTGCTAGTTTTTCAGATTACATTAGGTATCAGATAAACACGGCTATCTGACAATATATGCATTACATCCTATGGAGAATCAAGGCAATTGTCTTCATAATTCAGTTGATGTACACTTTCTGCTCTACCGAAAACCACGCCTCTCAGACCTGGAATGCTTTGGGATTAGGCAGGACTATGTTTTGGCCTCAGCGTTTTCAGTGGCCTCTACAGGTTGAGCAGTTTAGAGCTAGTAACTTGGTTAAGGCTTTTGGATATAAACTTGCCTGTTTAGAGTGTCGAGCAATCTACATTTAAAATGTGTAATTCCAGAGGTGCGGTAAGGTACATGACCCAGCCAGCTGGAGAAAGTAGCATGTTCTTTATTTTCTCTTACATCCTATTACAGTCAAAGAAAGCATCTGACATGGTGAAATGCTCGCTTTGCAGACATGACGTGTGCAAGTTTAATTTGTGAATCAAACAAAGGAAAAATTCCTGGGCCTTTTACATGCATTTTTCTTAATGTGATCACTGAATCCGAGTTAGCCATTTAATCCTGAACGAGACATGACTTCACTGGGGTTTGTTCCCTGAGTAAATCTCGGACTTCCACACCAGGACGTATCAATCGCTTACTCGCTCCTGTGCCCGTGCTGATGTCAGGGGCTTGTGTGAGGGCGGGGCCGGCGGAGGGGAGCCCTCCAGCAAATGTTTTCGGAACAAGTCTCTGTGGGAAGTTCACTGTTTTTGTCATAAAGGCCCTTTAGTGGTCAATCTGGAAACCACGAATGGAATGAGTTACCCTGTTGAAATTCTTAAATCAAAACGCATTGGTTTTCTTTGGGGAGTTTCACTAAAAATTAGAGGCACAGATCATTACATGGAAGTGGGAAGACCTAAGAGGAGCACCTGGAACACATTTACAGAATACGCGTTTTCCGTCAGATTCTTGAGGAAACGTTCCTAAGGACGGGCCCTCAGTGCAGGCCCACGTAACATAGTTTTTAACTTCCCTACGGTTGACTATTTCAAATGTTTTCAACTCTCTTTCAATCTCTGATCCTGTCTCTGTACCCACCATCCCCTTATTGAACCAAGAAATAAAATCACCAGTTTCTCGCCATCCCACCTGTTGACCTGATTACAGCCATACCCATCCTTCCCTTGGAATCATACTCGACTCTTCCCACCCTTCCCTTTACTCTGCAACTCCTTTCCCTTTTCCCTCCCTCCCTCCCTGATGGATTTCTGCTTCTTGTGGATTCAGACTCCCAAGTACCTCTTGAATCTGTTCCCTTTGCTTTATTCCCCCAGGTTATGCAATATCGTCCTCACTTCCCTCCCTGTTAGTTGTCTGGCCAATCCATTCTCACCACCGCTGCCAGAACACATGCTCTTAAATTCTAATCAGATTGTCCTACTTCCTGATCAAAGCCCTTTAATCCTGCCTGAGAATAACTGGAATTCTTGAACCTGACTTACCAGATGTGGCTCTCACCACTCCAGCCCTCTCATACTTTGCCCCATCCTAGATCCCGCCTTCAAGCCAAATAAACACTTTAATTTTTCTTGTAACCCCTATTGGGCGCTAACATGGTTTGTCTCCACTAGTTGCATTCAGTATGAGTAGAAGAAGGGTGTAAACTACACTGTTGGGGAAAAATGACTCACAAGTAACAACTGCAGCGTGGATTCCCTAAAGAACAATCACAAACATACCCGTGGCTTTAAAGAAAGTAGAGTCTATCCAAGAGTGAAGAAGGCTACCCATGAAAAGAAGTTTATTCATTTGCAGAGTTTTAAGTTGAATTTTAATAGAGTTTCCTTAATGCACGAGAAGGACTTCACAAAGGCTTAGTGAATTACAGGGAAACGTTTAAAACTTTAAATCATTTTTTGCACTATCCCTCTTTAACAAGCCAGCCGTTTTGAAGCCCGTTTCTTTTTCGTTCCATTAAAAAAATGACAACTTTAATTAAGACTTCGTGGTATATAAGAATTGCTTAGTGATATATATATATATATATATATATATATATAATTTAACATATATCAGCTTTGCCCAATTTTCTTTCCAGTACAGACACTAAAGACCAGCTTTCTTTATCCTGACCTAAATGTTAGAAGCTAGAGGCCCTTTCGGTGACTTTGTCTTTCTTCACCTCCCTACTCTCATTCCCAGTAGTTGCGAAGTTGAATTTTGATGAAATTGGATCTTTGAAGTGGAATTTTGAGTGGAATCTGGACAGATTCTGGGTTGGTCAAACAACACCTCAATAACTGTGAATTAAGATATGTCGCATTTTAAAAGGGAGAATCAGAGAAGAATAATCAGGATATTGAGCAAATCCTAAAACATGGTTTGTGACCCAGGGGTGTGCTGGAGCAGACTTGTGTCAGCTCCCAGGAGCCAGCTGTTCACCCCTTACCACCTCCACGTTCTGGTACATCCCATCAGCACCTGGACATCAGCCAGGGTTTCAGTTTATACCATAGAAATTGGCAAACTCTTTACAAAACAGAAATAGAGTCACAGATGTAGAAAACAAACTTATGGATACCAAAGGCAAAAGTGGGGGGGGGATAAATTAGGAGTTTGGGATTGACATGTACGCACCACTAGATATAAAATAGATAGCTAATAAGGACCTACTGCATAGCACAGGAAACTCTACTCAATATTCTGTAATAACCTATGTGGGAAAAGGACCTGAAAAAGAGTGGATATATGTATATGTATAACTGAATCACTTTGCTGCACACTAGAAACTAACATGACATTGTAAATCAACTATACTCTAATTAAAAATTAAGAAAAAAAAAGAAATTGGCAAACTCTGCAATCAGTCCTTTTTTTTTTCCCTCAGAGAACCCGTGATGAAAATTTGCTAGCACGCAACTGCTTATGAATAAGCTAAGTGTCCCAGCAGTCCTGGTTTGACACCTGCTATCTTGGTGACTCATCGTTTTAGCATTTGTCCCAACACTCTGCACCCTTAAAAGTGACAAGTTAAATCATCACTCTGCATATCAGGAACCTAGGAGGCTTTGGAGGGTTTTCCCTGGAGGAAGTGAAGCCCGGGACTTGGAAGGTAAGAAGTAACTAGGAGATTCTGGTCTTTTTTTGTCTGAAGAACTAGCTGTTGGAAGTAAGACGTGACTTGTTTTGCAGAGGGACAGCAGGGGGACAGGAAAATCCTGTGAGAGCTACGGAAGACACATTTTTATCTGAGTTTAAGGAAGGACTTCCTCATTGAGAGAGTTGAGTCATCGTAAAATAGGAACAGAACGCGTGAGGGTCACTGAGGTCCTTGTCAATGAAAATGTCCCAGCAGAGACCGAGGGCCACCTTGAGGGGCTGTCATACCAGGGCTCAGGCAAGGACGTCTTGCTGTGCTCGTGCCCTTCTGAGCCTTTGAGGTGACAGACACGGCCACTGCGGCGATTCTCACAGGGTCTTTGCTCAGTAATGTGTGTATTCGGTAGATGGTACAACCACCAGCCGGAGAAGTGATTCATTCCAGTTCAGAAAATAATGATCCAAGCAGAAATGTTTATGATGCCTTTTTGATAAGCTTTAAAATGGAACAATGATCGCTCATTTGAGAGGAAGCCCACGCTAACCAATTGACCACTGATTGATTTCTGAGTCCACATTTGGACATCTATTAAGATTGTCCACTCCACTTTGGCACAGTTTGGCCAAAGAGAGGAAAATAAGTCAGTAAGTTTCCCACAGCTTAGGAACATAGGTAGCGGAAGAGACTTTCGTAAGTGGCGGGAGAGGCCCTGTTTCGCAGTGAGAACTTCAGATACTTCCTCTGTCGCCTATGGTCACTGGGCAGTTGGAATAACAGGAAGCCCTCCGGCCGGCAATAGTGGCTCCTCTGAAGTTTGTTTGGGTCTATCCAAAGGCACGGTTTCAGCAGGGGCTAAGGCTACACCAAACAACTTAGAATTTCCCCTTAAGTATGGAAAATTATGTTAACATAAACAATTCTGTCCATTACCTAGTGTCTACAATGTACCATAGAAAGGTCTAACTTTTTTTTTCTATTTCAAATTACTCTATTAAATTAGTCAGTTTGATTATCTTATAGATCACCATAAGAATAGTTTTTCCCTAAGCTCGATGCCTTCCATTTTACACACTTTTACTCTTACCTGACACTTTGCCCGTTCCTTCAGCCATGTAAGATCTTCCAGTGTTTTCCATTTTTCGTTTGACTTTTCACCACCCAGAAATCATCCTCCAGCCCACATGTGTGTCTCTTTGTGTTCTCCCATCAGACTGTTATTTAACGGCATTGAAAGGGCAAATATTATTGTCTGATACTTTCATAAGTGCTTTACGAATATTCATTTATTGCTTCTGCTGAGAGCTATACCGAATAGGTGTTTTTATTATCATTCTTTTACCGATGGGGGGATGGAGGCACCGCGAGAGTCAGGCTTCTAATCCGCAGAGTGTCTCCCACTGCAGTTCGTAATCACTATGTTGCCTCGCACTTTAAAGATAAGAAATTGAACCCATCTTAACGCGATTCTCTGAAAAACCAATGCGGACACTTAATGCCTCAATGGAAATGTGCTTTCTCTCTACCTATTTTCCTGAAGTCCAGCCTTCTTATGAATGTATATTTTCCTAAGAACAGAGCTGTGTTAACATCGAGTTCCAAACGCTGCATCCTTTTATACACATTTTACATATGTATCTTCTCCTTAAAGAATCCACCTTTATTGTGTTTTAGGAAAGAAATCATATTTACGTATTTTGTGAATCCATATTCTATTATGGATTCCACTAACCGAGAGTAAAACTCATCTACCTGGTTCTTTGAGGCTAGGAGAGCAGTTCTCAACCAGGGGTGATTTTGTCACCCAGGGGACATTTGACAGTGTCTGGACACATTGCTGGCTGTCAGTATGGGGGTTGGGGTCATGTGGCATCTCGTGGGAAGAGTTTAGAGTTGTTGCTAAACACCCTATAAGCCCAGAACATCCTCCCACAAAAAAGAATTATCTGGCCCCAAATACCAAGGCTGAAAATCCCAGGTCTAGGGTATCCTGTGCGTTTAAAGTGATTCTGTTGAGGACAATGTACGCCCCTCGTCAACTGTACTATAAAAGCTGTAGAAAACTCTGTGCATACGCGACTACACCTATTAATGGGTCTCTCATTAACATATCAGTCTGTCATTAAGTAGATTCTCAACTGATGTGTCTCATATTTTATTTGCTCTTCTCACAAATCTGAATGGTTTAGAAAGAACTCAGATTCATCATGTAGTCTGAAAACGAATATAACTCTTAAGGAAAATGGTGATAATAGCAGATTTCTTTAGTACTTGTTATTCACTCATTCATTCATTCATTCTTTTTTTTTTTCAAGAAATAACTGTTAAGCATAAACTGTACACCAAACAGTGTTATAGGTGAACAAGTAGGTTAGGATTAGGCTATGATTAATTTAGGATATGATTAAGTTAGGATTATTTTAATGTGTACTGAGAAGTTATTAGTGTGGGTTTTATATTTTCTATAGTTTATATTGTTCTACACAATTATAGAAACAATGTTTTATTTACGATGAAATCAAGCCAAGTATTTTGCATAATGTAGGAAAAAAATGGGAGAGAAAATGACTTTTAGAAAGTTGATTATTCACTTTTCACCCAGTTAGTTAAATTGGTGGTTGGTAATAGAACATGCACAAAGCAGACACAGCTGTTGGTCCAATACAAGTATTCCACGCTCTCCTCATGATTTTGTAATGAAACCAGGAGACCAAACAGGACACCTTCTTCAAGTCTCCCAAAAGAAGTACTTATTTTTAATTAAAAGGACACACAAGAATCCTTGTAGGACATTTACTTAATTTAAAAGTTAAGAAGGGCTTCCCTGGTGGCACAGTGGTTGAGAGTCCGCCTGCCGATGCAGGGGACACGGGTTCGTGCCCCGGTCCGGGAAGATCCCACATGCCGCGGAGCGGCTGGGCCCGTGAGCCATGGCCGCTGAGCCTGAGCGTCCAGAGCCTGTGCTCCGCAACGGGAGAGGCCACAACAGTGAGAGGCCCGCGTACCGCAAAAAAAAAAATAAAATTAAGAAGTTGGCAGAATCTTCTGTGACAAACCGTACATCCCTCATATTAAAGCAAAACAAAAAACTGGCTCCCTGAAAAATAAACCCCCCTTGAGCCCCATATTCCTTCCCATCCATCAGCCCATTTTTCTACTCCATTTGACAGCAGGACTCCTTACAAAGGGGATACATGTTTTCTCCACTTCCTCTCACCCTGTTCCCACTTGTTCCTGATCTAATCCGGCATTTGTCTCCAGAACTCTACTGAGACATCTCTCGTCAAGCCACCGGTGACGTCACATGGCCACATCCAACAGTTAGTTCTCAGTCCTCATCTTGACCTCTCCTTAATCTCCGACACAGAGGATCACTCCCTTTTTCTTGCCATCTTTTCTTCACGTCCTGCCACATCTCGTGGTTTTCTGTCTACTTGAAGAAATTCTCCTTTTCAGTCTCCTTCGTTGGCTCATCCAGTTAACCATAATAAAACCTCAGCCACTGAGTTCCCCACTTCAAAATTCCTGGTTTCATCATCTTAGTAATTGGTACCAGCATCCAATCAATTTCTTAGAAATGTCCACATTTTCATGACCAGTTCATTCCAAATTATAAGACTTCCCAATAGGTGAAAAGTGGATATTGAGTAAGAGACTTGTTCTCTCCCATATCCCAAACTTAGAACAAACAAGCCAGAAAATAAAACGGGCTTCTCAGAAAAATATCTAAACGTTGTCCTTGAAACCACTACTGGGCTTGTCAGTGGTCTTCAAGGGGCACACATTTCCTTGGAACCCAAATGAAATGCTGTTCGCCTTAGGTGTACGATTACATAGACAGAGTGTGTTTGCAGAGAAAAATCTTTACAGTGACAGTCTAGGGCACCTACACTTAAGGAGAACACACTTGGAAGAAGTTGTTCATGTCCTGGAGGTGTTAGTGAGAGAAAAAATCCAGCCTCTGGGACGGTGAGAAGTTTAGGGGCAACTTTCGGCCATTTTGTGATTTGGGGAGGGCCTTGTTGAATAAGTTCAAAAAACAAAGGTATAGATGGGCAGGAAGGGAGGCTCTTTCTTCTTGATTCTTGTCTTCTGGAAGCCACCACTGGCAAGGCTATCTACTACGGGTAGGCATGGGAACAAGTTAAAGAAAGTGTTGATTCACTAGAGGCAAGCAGAGATCTCAGTGGCCTTTGTATGTGGTGAATGTGTCCGGAAAGGCAAAGAAGAGCGAGATTCTCCCGTGGGTTTTCTCATCTCCATGGCGGTGGGTGCTGACAGCTTGAGAGAGAGCTCGGAGGAGCCGAGAGAAAGGAGCCCTGGACGTCCAGTTGCCGTGCTCTTACACGACGCAAAGGACGCGGGGGTCTGAGCTGAACTTCATCATTCGTAACTAAGGTAAGACCATCTAGGGGGTTACTAAGTGATCCAGGCCTGAAAGCGTTGCTCTCTTGCTCGATCTTTTTTGGGCGTATGCCTGATAGTAGGCACCCTTATGATGCTTCCTTTGGCTACATAGTCATGATTGATTGCTGTGTGGTCTATGGCTGGGAATAGTCTTTCTTTCCTTCATATAATCTCTGGGGAGTGCTGAATCGAACAGATTAAGAATGCAAGTGCCTTTTATAGATCAGGGAAGTAACCATTAGAAACAGAGAGACAGACTTAAAAGCATGATGACTTATCCAACCGAACGTGACTTATTGATGCCGTGGGGCAATGTGGAAAAGGATGAGTCTTTAATTTCCTGTGGAAATAGTCATTCATCAAACCCTCCTTTTGTGTGTCTTTGTCACCCTTCCACTGTTCCAAAGTGGCAACAAAGTGGCACTGAAGATTTGAAACTGTGTGATAAGAAGTGCTGTCATTGACCTGTCATTAATGACGTCTTGACAACTAAAAATATAGACAGAAATACTGTGAAGACGCATTAGAAAAGAAAAACTGCTAAAAGGTAACGTCAATAAATAGTAAGCTCCTCAGGCTTTGACGTCTGATTAGGTGGAAAAGCACTGGGCTTTTTAACTTTTAATGTTTTTCTTCTACTCACTGTCTTTTGGTTTGCAATCTGGGGCGTTGCCAGGGAGTCATTAACATCGGTTAACACCCCATGGCTTGAGAGTTCATTTCTCTGGTGAAAGGAGCAGAGGTTGAGGTAATCCAACTTGTCTACCTGGAAATTCCAACATTGCATAGATGCAGGGCCGTGGGTTTAACCATAAATATGTCTTATTTACGAAACTCTTTAAGCTTTTCTTTCTTTTTTTTTTTTTTTTTGCAGTTTACAAGGCTAGTTTAATTGTAATGCCTAAAACAAACAAAGATTAAACACAAAACATTAAGATTATAGGCCAATTTAAATTTTTCTATATAATAAAAGAAACTTTAGAAATTGCAAATTAAATCTACCAGTGGATACGTCTACCCAAGAATGTAAGGATAATATACATTAGAAAAATCTATCGATACAGGTAATATATGAACACATTCAAGGAAAAAAGTGATCTTCTCAGTATGATATATCCAGTAGATGCAGAAAGCTCATTAAATAAAATTTGAAGCTTATTCATAATTTTAAAAAGTCATTAACAAAATAGACAAGAAAAGTATATACCAGAAACGCAGCAAATACCATATTTGTTTAAGCTTTTCTTTTTCAGAGCCCTTCCCCCTCCTTCTTTAACTTCCCATGAGCCTTGAAATCATTTGGAGAATTCCCAGGGAGCTAGGGGAGCATCCCTGGAGGTTCTGAAAGCCCGTAACCCTGAAGCTAGAGTTCACATGGGCTGCCTACACCAGCGTGACCTTCCCAAGTGACATAGCTTCTCTCTGCCGTCTTTTCAAAAGCCTTTCATAATCTCGCTCTCTGAGATATCATTTAATCTCCTTGGACTTAATCTCCCTCGATATGGTGCCTGGTACACAGTGAGCACACACTCAGTGGAGACAATCATTATTAGCTCCATTTTAGAGAGGAGGGAAACTCTGATACAGACGGTGATCGTCGGTTAATAGCTAGGCTTAAAGTAATATCTCAAATGGCTCGACTCCAGGGAACATACATCTTGTTCTCAGGTTTGAGAACGTACGTGCCGGTTGCACTTTTGCAATTAGGATGACAGAAAACTCATGATATCAGAGGTAGCTCTGGCAACTTACACCAGCCTTGACCCTCTTCTTCCTTTTTGTCTTTCTTATTAGCTGTATTAAGGTATAATTTACATACAATAAAACTCAGACATTTTAAGTGTACAGTTTGATGGACTTTGACAAGTGTATAAGGCATGTAACCAACACCACAATAAAGATACACATCACTTCCATCACACCAGAAAAGTCCTCATGCCCTTTCGCTGTCAGCTTCTTTCCCTCACCTCTAGCCCCAAGAAACCGCTGATCTGCTTTTTTATCACGTAGTATGGGCTTCTCTAGAATGTGACCCGCTTCTGACATGGTTTTCTGAGCAGCAATCTTCCACTTTCAGCTTCCAGACACCCACATTTCATCCCTGGACCTCGCCTCTCTGATGAGGCCAATCTCCCCAGCGATGCAGCCGAGGTCCAGGAAGGTATGTGGGATGGGCTGGCATCAGGGTGATGAGGGTCAAGAAGCGAGTCCAGGCCGAGGGCGTGCTTTTGTGCGTACGTGGTCTAATGAAGACAAATCAGTCATTTCACATTCTGATCTTTTAAAAAATCAGAACATCTGCCCCATCACGTTCACCATGGCTGCTTCAAGTCAGCCAAGGCAAAGTTCCTGGTTTTGTCCAGGTGAAAACTACTGACATTTATGGGACACCTACCATTTTATAATGCTATCTGATTTCATTCTCTTAGTTACCCTTTTAAAGGGACGGGGATCAAAAATGTAAAATAACTGGTTGGAATTCACATAGGTAAGTGGTAGACATGAGATTCCAACAGAAATCAGTCTGACTCCAAAAATCAAACATAAATGATGTAGGTAAAGGTACTATTTTGTTTGCATTATGTAAATAATATAAATGGAATAACAGGTTGTGAAGAGAACCTGATAAGACCTTTCTGAGACCCAGACCATCAAAACCTGAATTTGGCTCACCTGCAAGGAATAGTATATCTGACCTCACAGCGGGATTCAGGGATTCAGCCTGGAACACAAGAGTAACTGATCCAGAAGCATCTCTGGCCCTTGGAAACTTCCCTGTCAGCCATTATTCTGGGCTTTCCCTAATTTTTCTCTTAAGAAAATCCATGATCCTGCCCGAGATTTCTTTGTTCTTTTAATTTAGGACATACACAGAAATACAAAATGAAAATAAAAACAGATCAACTAAAATACAACGTTGATGCAATGAACAAAGGCACAAATAATACCAAAACATGGGTCAGTATGATCTTTTCTCTTGGCATGAAAATGTGGCTCATAATTATTAAAATTAAAAAGTAGACCCAAGTGTTTTTACTTTAACGAGAAGATGAGGTCTTTCTGACACTTTATTTTTAATCCTCTTGGACAATCTTTCACCATTGTTCATTTCATAAAATTGGAGGAAATGCTATTTAGTGGTTAATGAAAAATAACATAAAACCTTTCAATCTTTGTATAAAAAGAAGCCTTCAGAATTACTTAGCTCAACCTCCTAACAAATTCAGGACATTCTTCTCTATATATCCTTCAAGCTGGTCATCCAGATTCTGAGTCAATAGTCTTCATCTTCACCAGATCGTTAGAGACACTAACAATAAAAACATTCTTCTCGATACAGAGATTAACTCTACTTCCCTGTAAACTCCATACACAGATCGTGGTTCAAACTTCTGTAGCATCACCCAGCAGGGTCCCTTTCTCTACTGCACAAATTTAGATGTCCCCTCTCTGCACGTCTGGGTGTGAACTACTTGAGCAGGCTCATGTTTTCATTATCTCAGCACATCTAGTTCAAGTTCGGGGACTATCGTTGGTGCTCAGTAGGGTTTTGAATACACGAGTGGATACTTTCTTGAGTATCTCCTCCTTCAGTTCTTTCCTTAGTTTTCACTATTGTAGTAACGTCTCCCGAAAAGCAAAATACCCAGAATTGAACATTATCTTCAGATATGGAATCTCTCCAATTAAACAAACTTTTATTACTTTCATGTGGAGTTGTGTGTGGATTAAACACTAGTTTTTCAAGACCCTTGGCCTTGATTTTCTGGGAAAGTTAGATTTTTTTCAGCTCAGTGGCCACTGCCCGCCCGCCCCCCCCCCCCACTGCTCCTCTCCGCTGGCCTTCTGAGCTTGACATTGATCCGCGTTTAGTGGAATATCATCTGTCTAGATTTCCCTGCTGTGAGTTTTCCCAGTCCCTCCCTAGGGTTTAGGGGACTGTACCGCACATGCACGCCCCCCTGCTGCCGGCTCTGAGATGGGCCAATCCCTAGGGCACCTGAGTGGCTCCAGAACACATCCCAAAGGGCTCAGCCGGAACCTCCAGCCGTGACTGCTGCTCTGAACTCGTGCCCCAGTCCTGGTGACTGGGATTCCTCTTTTCTTTTTTTTTTGGCTGAGATCAGGTCCAATTTTAATGAGGAGAAGTATTTAGTTTTGGGGAAATCTAACTATCATGTTTTGTGTTTCATGGTTTTGATTCCTGTGTCCTAAGAACCCTTTGCTTACACCCAATTCACCAAGATTTTCTCCTATATTTTTCTCTAAAAGCTGTGTAGTTTTTCTATTTATATTTAAGTCTGTAATAGATCTCAAGTTAATATTTGTGTTCAGTGTAGGGTAGGGGACTAGGTATATCGTTTTCTCTAGGGATATCAAGTTTTTCCAACACCATTTGTTGACTATTTTTTCTCCCATTGGATTGTTTTCATGTGTTTGTCGAAAAAAATAGAATAGACATATAAGTATATATCAATTTCTTAGCTCTCTATTCTGTTAATTAAACCCATTTATTGATCTTTGTGCCAGTAAAGTAATTATTTGATCACCATATGTTACAGTTCATCTTGAAATTATGTAGCATAACATAAGACTTCCAAGTTTCTGTTTCTCAAGTTCGCTTTGGATATTCTAGGTCCTTAACAACAACAACAAAAAAACCTACCTACACACGGATTCTGCTTCCAGCAGGTCCTCTCCTCATTAAGGGTTAAAACTTTAGCTATGGGAGGAGATGAATTTCTTGTAGTCCTTTCCCCCCAACTCTTTACTATCTGTGTGACCCCAGATAAATCTACCAAACTAGTTAAGCTTTAATTCTTCATCCCTTGCAAACTATTACATAGAGGATGGATAAACAACAAGGTCCTACTGTAGAGCACAGGGAACTATATTCAATATCCTGTGGTAAACCATAACGGAAAAGAATATAAAAAAAGAATGTATATATCTCCCAATCTCTCAGTTTATCCCTCCTGTATACACACTAGTACATTTAAAATAGACGACTAATAAGGACCTACCGTATAGCACAGGAGACTCTACTCAATACTCTGTAATGACCTATATGGGAAAAGAATCTGAAACAGACTGGGTATGTGTATGTGTACAACTGATTGACTTTGCTGTACACCTGAAACTAACACAACATTGTAAATCAACTACACCCCAATAAAATAAATTTTAAAAAATTCTTCACCCTTAAAATGGTGATGATATTGATACCTTGTTCTCAGGATTTGGGAGAAAATTAAACAAATTCATGGATGTGAAGTGCTGGCACCTAAGAAATGTTTCTTTTCAGGCTGAGGGGTATATGCAGCCCTTATCCTCCCTGTGTCTGGATTCCCGATGACCCTACAGCCCAGCTCCACACACAGGCTCAGTTCTTTCTGGCCACACCTCTTCGGTGTGGTCGCTCTCCTGCCCGGTGTCTCCCTGCTGCCCCCACTCACCTCTCTTGAACTCCCCACCTCTGTGTTTCCCCTTCCTGCTCGGCTCTCGGCCTCTCACTACGTGGCTGTAACACTGATTCACAAAAGCCCTAGGAGTCTTTTCTCTCCATGCTGTCCTCTGTCAGCTCAACTGAATTCCCGTCCTTCCACAATCATAGGTGGACCCGCTTCCAAGGCACAGCCAGCAGCCCTCTCCAGTGGGCAACCCGAAATCCTTGGCCTTTGACCTTAGGGGTCTGGCCGTTCTATTGCCTATCAGTCCACACACATCAGATTTGGCACCTAGAAAGACATTACAAGATTCTCCCTAAATGCATGCTCCCAGCCATTGGGGTGATCCAGTCGGCTCCCCCGGCCCACAGGCTGCAGAGCAAGAAGCCGTGAGCACAGCCAGCCATGTTCCGCAGCCAGCTGCTGGATCAGCCTTAGCAATGATCTCCCGAGGCTGCAAGGCTCAGAATACGGCGGTCCTCCGGCTACAGTGTTCCAAGGTGTCCCTCCAAAGCGGAAGAAGGCCCTCCCTCCCTTGCATCTAAAAAATGCTGAATTGTAATGACAATATGTTCATCACCCTTGGGGCGTTTCTTTTGCAATGAAGATAGAAATGTGTTTTTTCTCATCCCAACCTTGGGTTGCTCTGTATTCTTTTATGAGATAGTCAGTCAGGTGTGGCCATGACAGCAGACAGCATTGAGGCTCGGAAAAAAATCCAGTGTATTATACTCAAACGTCCTTGAGACAGGAGATGTGGCACAGGACCACGCGGGAAAGACACCGGGGTGGTCCAGAGGCAGAAGACAGCAGCAGAGGGGACGTCAAGTCACAGCTGGCTTCTATCAGGGTTTGCGTGAGAAACTCAAAGCAGGGCAGGATGAATAGCTTAGCTGTGGCTAGTTTGAATGATTCTGGAGAACTCTGGGTGATGAGGGTTGTTCCCAGCTGCTTGATGCCTGGCCCTGGGATGGTGGAGTCAGAAGAATATTGCCTTCTTGGGTGTACAGCCACCTGGAGGAGATGTGGCCCTGGATGAGTTAGTTTGTGTATCTAAAGCATGCCCTGGGCTGGGTCTTTTTCTGTCTCTAAGGACTGGCTAGCCCTGAGGAGGGCAGTCTCTCTCCAGCCAGAATATGTCTTTGTTTTTGTTTTCCTTTTAGGATGTCAAAACATCATAATAGACAGAAAATTTTAAAACCTTTACAGTGCATAGGTATTCTTTCATCTGTGGCTTGAGCTGACAGCCAGACCCTCCTTTCTCACCTAAGAAATTCAGTAAAATGAATCTCTCTTTACTTTACTGATACCAGCCTGCCACTGACCTAAAGCCCTTTCAGTTTTGGGTCCCTCTTCTCTACCCTGAATTTTTCTGGGTTTACTAACCACCGCTCTTGTATGACATGGCAGATTTCTGATCACGGTTTTAGTGTCCTTGAGGAGAGCACGCCAATGTCCTATGAACCTCAGGGAAAATGGCCTTTGCCTAGTTACAGGGATTCATAAACTACCTAAAACATGTGGAGGAGGGCTGGGAAGGTTAGTTCTCTGATTTACTGATCAGGAACCACACACACACATACACACGTCCTCTTCAGTACTGGCCGTTTACGATTAGGGCTAATCCTTCCATAAGAATCACACTTCTGGCTGCAGGAGAAATTAATGCCAAAATAAGTCTGTGTTCTTTGGATCCAAGCAGTAGGAAGCTTTATCCTTTTGCTGCTTTCCTCAGGATGCTCTGTGACATCATCCACACTGGATTGTTTTTCCCTTTGTATTCAAACACTTTGGCTTAATTCCAAAGGGCGTCCAAAGGCAACAGACCTTCCCTGCAACCCACCCATGGGCCGTGTAATCTCGCAACTGGAAACATTCGGCTCCATGTAGAGGCATCGCCCAATTCGCTCTCTTTGATAGCATCACCCCACTCCCACCCCAGGCCTGGGCTTCCTCTGGCCTCTTTTCTTTGCTGACCTTCTTTAGGCTCTGAGTGGTTCAGTCCAGTGGTTTTGCTGGTTGACAGTCACTGGGGCTTGTGGGCCCCGGTGTGCACATCATGTGTCGATCTTACCAGTAGAGTGGGCAGACGCATCTCAGGAGAGCTTGAGAACAACCACAGGTGCTGAGGTATTTTCCCACAACCTGCATATTTAAAGTTAGGGAATAGCATACAATCTCCTTAATTCTAGAAAACCTGGTTCAAGCCTTTTCTACAAAAGATATGTACATCCAAGAGGATGACATTAACTTTTTTTTTTTTTTTTGCGGTACGCGGGCCTCTCACTGCCGTGGCCTCTCCCGTTGCGGAGCACAGGCTCCGGACGCGCAGGCTCAGCGGCCATGGCTCACGGGCCCAGCCGCTCCGCGGCATGTGGGATCCTCCCGGACCGGGGCACGTACCTGTGTCCCCTGCATCGGCAGGCGGACTCTCAACCACTGCGCCACCAGGGAAGCCCGACATTAACTTTTATGCACCATTTAGAATCTAGCTATAGAGACCTGGATCGCAGTCCTGGTTCTTTCACTTTCCACCTCTGTGATAGATAGTGAACAACTTCTTTTTTCTAAGTTTTAGTTTGTTAATTTGCAAAGCAGAAAAAGGTAAAATAAAACAAGCATTTCAGGTTTGTTGCTAAAATTAGGGGAGACTGACACAGAACTCAGGCACCGAGAGAAGAGACCCAGCTGGACGGAGGGGCAGGTGCCACTAGCAGTGTGGGCTGGGAGCACAGAGAGACGCCTTGATTAGCATCACAGGTCGCCTATGGGCTGGACCTCCCGGGCCACGTCATTCTGAACTACTTGGAGGTGCTTTCTGACCGCTGAGCCATCACTTTTTAGATAATCGAGATTTTGATTAGTGCTGCTCTGTTGAACTGACAGTAAAGTCTCCTTGGCAAAAGGAGCCGGCCGGGGAATACATCCTACAGATGGATAAGCTCAAAAATCCTTACGTGTTGCTTCATTACGAAGAGTGTTCTTTGATTCAAATGACAAGGATGGAGGTCATGAACAGCCCTGCGGGGGACAGGAGGTGGACACCAGCTTTGCTTGATGGCACAGGCATAGATATTGTGTTCCCGTGCCAAGGCAACCATGGACCGAGAACCCAAGAAGCAAATGGAAGCTCTTGGCTGATGGTGCTGGGGAGTGAAGTTCACAAGATTTTGGTGTCATGCAATCAAGTCCGAATGATTAGCGGAACAAATATCTCCTTGTACTGTTGTGTCTCCTCTGTTGACTGTCTGTGGTTGTGGAAGCTGGCATGGGTGTATTCACAAGCGTTTGAACATCTGTCTTTGAGGACTGGCTTCTAACTTTTTTTCAATGAGGGCATCCAGTCTCTCTACAGGAAATTTGCATGAGATTTGGGAGGTCAAACTGTCAATGATATTTACATTTCTCAGTTAAAAAGCCAACATTTCTTCCCCTGGCCCTAAACTCTATGCGTGGAAAAAGCTGTTTTCGTTCATAGCATATTCTTTCTGTTAAGATAATTAAACTTCTGCAGGACTGCCAACGCTCATCAATAGAATGAATTTTTCATAAATGTTATCTACCTTACGTGGGTGCACACTGGCATTTTGATTAAGTTGAAGCCAAAAGTTATTTTATTAGCAGAGAAAACCTTCCCCTACCTACCCTCCTCCAACCAGCCTCAAATAAAAGGAGGCCATGCTGGCTACAGTTACAATTGTTATGAATGATTTTTAATAAAGTAAGTAGCTAAAAATTGTTGAATTTTCAAAATACATTGGAAATTTTTCTCCATGTCGCTATGCTGTGTACATTCTTGGCTAAGAATGAGTTTTGATTTGGCTGTGGGACATCTGTTTGTTCAAGCCAAGCACCACTCAGATTTCCATAGGCAGTTTATCTGCTGGATGAATTAGCCCAAGGAATTAAAAATGAAAATTCCTAAACTGCCTTTTGCTCAACTACCCAGAATGTTCCCCTTGATTACATTCTGCCCGTCTGATAGCTTGACTTCAGGTCATTTTAAAAGCCAGCCACATACAGAAATGGGGCATTCTTTTCAGAGCCTGTGATTTATTCCAAGCCAAATGCAAATCGATTTCTCACTTCTTTCCTTCTGTGGCTTACCTATGCCACTGTTTTCCTTCCTTAGCCTAGAAAATCAAGAATGAACCACAAAAGCAGAATGCTGGGGAGGTACCTCTGCACCTTAAACGCTGGGAAAAGTCTCAAACAACTACCTTTCTTTGGGGTCTACTACGTGATGTCACTTTGATATTCTTCCACCGGAGAAGCCTCTACTCTCAGTGGCCTGTCTTGACAGAGCGGAATGCGGTGTACTTGGCAAGACTGAGCAGCTCAGGGGCGGTAACTGCCCTCATAATCCTCGGGAATAGTCCCCCAATGCCTCAGGCACAGATAAAAGTCGATTGAATTGAAGAATGCACAGAGGCTGTTTCCATGATCTTTTCCAGCTCATTACAGGCATTGGTATGATAGAGTCTCTTACAGCGCACATCTAAACATATTAGCAGGAGAGGTAAGGGAAAAGTGCCCCCGTCTGCCTCAAACTCAACTCCCCAGTGTTCATCCCAATGCATATTCCAGCCTAAGAAATGCTGGGAACAGAACCACTTCTCTTTTTAAGAGAATTCTTGCTAACCTGGGTCACCTCTGTCTGTATAGGCATTCACAGATAATGACATCTAACCTTCCAACTTAGGTAGGGTGATTTATTCTTCTTCTCTAGCACTCTAGTGGAAACTGAAGTACAAGCAGTGGAGAAGGTATAGAAAATGAAATGCATGGAAATCCAAGAGTCTATCTAATGCACTAATTTCTGTCAGCTACCTAAATCTTCTGTTATCTGTAGTAAGAGGCAATGCTTCTTTGCCAAGTACCCTTGAAAAGGCTCCGTCTAATAGAAAGCTAATCTCATGTAATAGGCAACCCACTGCTTAAGTATTGCATCAGTAGGCTGTCTATCTGGGTCTTCCTAGGGACATCATTTGTCTTGTATTTTAAGACCTTCTCAGTTTATCTGTATCAACGAGGGAAAACGGGAATGGAGATAATAGCCAATAACAGCCGCTGTATTTTCCTCCCCGATAAAGACGTCCTGGGTTTTCATTTTGACAGCTTAAAACAGAAATTCAATCATTTAAAGGTCAAAGAAGTAGTAGACATTATCCCAGGAGTTCCTGATCTATGAGCAAATTACATCTGTGAGATCAAAGATGCCCAGAAGATTGAACAGACTAATAAATAGACTGTCTGTGATTGCCAAAATGACAGTTTGCAGGCGTTGCTCACAAAATGGGAAAATAACAACAGACAGATAGGACTTGGTTTTCTGTTGGAATACTATATACATACCAAACTTGGAGAAGGTCAAACATGACAGCCTATACACTTTCCATAAAATATATTTGCTCTGGAATGAACAGTTAAGTTCAACCCAAGCAGCTCCCAAACCAAAGTACACAGGAGCCCTTCAAGGCCAGTCGTAGGTAACCTGGCACTTAGAAGGCAAAGTGGGTGACCAGTACGCAATAAGATCTATTCCTAGTGGTACTGTGGTTCTTCCGGCAGCTCTGCCCTGGCTCTTTGAAGGATATATCAGGGCAGTTAGGTGCTAGAAGGGGCTTTAAAACAAGTCTGGAAATCGCCAGCCTCATGATTCTTAGAGGAAAACAAACTGGTAAAAACTCTCAACCTCTTTCCCTCACTCTTTCTGTCTCCTCATTGGGATCTGTACTTGAACGGACTGTAGTCACAGCTACAAGCACTGCAGTTTAACTACTCATTAAATACCAAAGACTGTGGAAGGAGCTTTGGGAGCATAGCTCATTTACTCGCCCTAGCAGCCTATGACCTGCATTTTTTCATAAGGGCAAGCAGAGGCTCAGAGACTAACACGCAGCGGGCACAGTCTTACTAGTGATCGAGCAAAAGCCTCTGAACTCAATTTCATGTCTGTTAGAACCCATCTTCTCCATTCTTGAGGCTTCAACGTGGTGGATCTCCATCTTGAGGATATATGAGAATCAACAGGGGAGTTGGGCAGGGGAATAAATCAAAATGATTGGGGTGGGATCCAAAGATCTGGAGGTATAAACGTGTTCCCCTAGGATCTCAGAAGCAGGTTGTAGTAGACTGCACTTTCAAAAAACACTCTACTGCTTGCAGGGGTATCTGAATGAGGTTTCGGAGTTCATGAATAAGAATTATGAAGAACTGGCTAGGGCCAGCTCTTTAGGCAAATCTACATCATAGATATCTAATTGCCTTCTTCAAATGCATCCATTTCTAAAGATCGTTTCCTTGTGTCTTAAAAGTCCATCAACATAGACCTTAAAGTAGTTAAGTTGCAAAATAGCACAATTTTTAATATTTTCTTTCCAAAGTGATTGCAAATATTAGGATAAAAGAAAGATTCTTAAAACAGACTTTGGTATACCAAGCCAAGAAGCAAAGGCATTAGCAGTTTAATAGGTTTTGGAATGGGGAAGGGAGACGAGAGGGCACTGAGGGAGAAGAACCGCATTCGATGCTTGTTGAATTTGAACTCTGCTTTATGTAGCCCTGAATTGTGACCAGCTGCTTTCATGATTTCTCCAATTGGTCTCCAGCGGCCAACTCTGACCCAGCTCCCTCTTCCCCCACTTCCTTGTTTTAAATGAGATCTGGTTTTACTTAGATGAATTAAATGTCACTATATTTGTTTCTGTGAATTGTTCCAGCAAAAATTACAGCATCAGTGTCTGACTTTAAATGTCTCTAAGACTGTCTGCTTCTCTGGGCTATTTATAGTTGCCTTTTAAACACTCTAATAAATGCTTTTAGATAGCCATTGGTTTGCTCCCCCTTTATGGAGCCTCAGAATCGGTACACTTCAAAGAACCAGCTGAAAATACCTGTTTTTGTCTTCTTTGCAAAAGTAATGCACGTTCATTGTAAAATTTTTGAAATTGTAAATAGACAAATAGAAGAAAAGGGGGGGAGAAAAAAAAAAAAAGATATACCAGAGAGGGCCACAATTCACATTTTGTTTCTATCATTCTGTCTTTTTCTCCATGTTTAAATGTATTTAAACTTAAAAAATTATATTGTACAAGCTGTTTTATAGGCCTCTTTCATTTTTTCCACCAAACAATATGTTTTCTATTTTTTCTGGCATTCTTCTACTCTATCACATTTAATGGCTACATTAAATATAATGAGTAATGATATGATTGTACCATTACCTATGAAACAATCCCACATTCATTAGATGGCTAAGCCATAGCCAAAACTTGCTACTACAAATAGCCCTACAAATTAGCCAAGTCTCTCTGCTCATTCATGATCGTTCCTTTAGGATAAATTTCTACACGCGGAATTGCTAGATCAGAAGCCGAACCAAATTCATAGACTTTTGCCACATGTACCCAACTCACCTCCAGAAATAGTTCAAATTAAATATATATATATATGATATAATGTAATATTATATCTTTGAAATGGCAGTATAATAACATGCATTCCTCTTAGGAGAACCACATTTCTAATAATTCAATCATCATTTTAACAAATTTTATTAAACACTTTTTAGTGCCAGGCATTTATTTTTTCAACTCCAGATTTCCAGAGAGTTCTGCAGCATAGTTCCACGTAGTTACCATGCTAAAAATTTTCAGTTCTAGGGAAGCCGCTAAGCAAAAGTGGACGGAAAGACTGTTTTGTTTTTTTTTTTAAACTATGTATGAACTGGCAGCTAGGACGGGGAGAGGCAAGGTAAATGGAAGCAGTTGAGAGCTGGTGTTTGGAGAACTGGCAGGGTTGATGGTTTTATGGATCTAGGAATGATGATTCTCTTGCTAGGACTGAAATCTCCTTGAGGATATTGCATTGTTTAATTCGTCTTATTCAATTATTTGTTAGTTCACTCCTTCAAAGTCTAATTAGTGAGGGTCCACATGCTACTTATCTCTCTAGCTGCTGGGGATACAGTGGTAAATAGGACGAGGAGAGCTTTTCTCAAGGAATTTACAACCTATTCCGTGGGGCAGCCCAGCCAACAAACAAACAAATCCATCAGTTAGAGGTAAGCATTTTGAAATAAATAAATCACGTTAACGAGACAGAAAATAACAGTATGGGGGCGAGTTTTAGTTTATATCCTCATCAGACAATGCCTCCCTGGAAAGGTGGCCTCACGGATGAGACGTCAGTGATGATAAGAAGCCACACAGGCAGAAAAGGAAGTGCAAAGGCCCTGGGGCAGGAACACCCTTACTTGTTAGAGTAGAGCTTAGCAAACTTTTTCTGTAGAACGCCAGGTAGTAAATATTGTCCGCTTTGTGGAGCACATGGTCTCTGTTGCAACTACCCGGGTCTACAGGGGTAACGTGACAGTAAGTAGCCATAGACCATGAATAAACAATGGTCTGAATGTGTTTCAGTAAAAGTTTATTTACAAAACAACCAAAGAGCTGGACGTGCCTCATGGACTGTAGTTTTCTGTCCCCTGCGTTAGTGAAAAAGGGGGATTTGATAAGGAGAGAGAGTGAATGGTGAGAAGACTGGGAGATAATTTTCAGAGATGGGCAGAGGTCAGATATATACAATCTGTATACAACACTGATTATGCAAATTGCTCTAATTGCAATGGGAAGACACTGGATGGTTTTAAGTAGAGGAGTGACATGTTTTGATTTTATTTTTAAAAAGAGTAGATCCAAGTACAGTAAGGGCAGAAAGAGGAGATCTCTTAGGAAGCTGTTGCTGTGGGTCCATTGAAGACCCGGTCCATTGAAGACCTGGTCCATTGAAGACATGGTCCATTGAAGACCTGGTCCATTGAAGACATGGTCCATTGAAGACATGGTGGTTTTGACAATGATGAGAAGTGAGTAGTTTTAAGATCTGCTCTGAAGGTGAGCCCACAGGACTTGCTGCTCATGTCCATAATGGGAGTAAAGGAGAGTGAGAGACCAGCACTCTTGCATACAGGAGATACTTTCAAAATGTAAATTAAACTGAATTGTAACTGAGTGCGTTCTGTTTCAAGAAACAAAAACGATCCCTTGTTAATACAAGCAGAAGAAAATATTATTGAAAAGATATCAGGTAGCTTACAGCATCAAGGGAAGTATGAAGAGAAAGACCCTGATCTGAGCAAAATCAAGAGGCCAAATGAAGATCTAACCTCAGGAACTGACTCCCTGGAAGCCACGGCTTGTGTCTTTCTCTGGGTGACTGAGATGTGCACCATCACACCACTGGCCTCTTGACTCTTGGTAGTTGCCTGGAATCATAGGATTCAGCATGCTTCTGTCACGTCCTCAGGAATCAGAGTCTTGTTTGTGAAGTTCTGATTGGTCGGTCCAAGTTCCCGTGACCCTCGTCCAGGTGTGGGGTGGGGAAAGGCTGTAGTGAGAAGTGGCTTCTGCCTTACCTTCCCATGTTTGCTTTGAAATTTCTCCAACAATTTTCCATGGCACAGCCAGAGTGATCTTTTAAAAATGCAAGCCTTATCGTGCTGTGCCCTTGGTTAGGACACTTCAATCGCTTCCACTGCTCTTGCGAGAAAGACCCAAATCTTTAATTCTACCTAGTAGGTCATTTATGCTCTGTCTCTATCTCTCTCTCCAGCTTCAAATCCCCGACCCTACCACCACTCCACCCCCTGCCTCGTATTGAGTTCTTTGGAAAGCACGCCCTATGCAACTCTGAGTCACGGAGCCTCTGCAAATGCTGTTCTTCTGCCTGGGAACCTCGTTTTCCCTTTCCTCTTAGACTTGTCTTCATTGTTCAGATTGTAATCCAGACATCCATCTCTCCCAGACTCCATAAGGACCCAGGATTATAAGCTATTGCGAGAAACAGAGGAGAAATGTTCGTTCAAGTTAAGGGTTAAAGGAAGATTATAAGGACAGCTTCCAAGGTGCTAGCCATTGTAGCCTTTTATATTATGCCATTCATTCCTTACAAAAACATTTTGAAATAAGTCAGCTATTGTCCTTATGTTTTAAATAAACACAATGCAGCTTAAAGATATTTGTTAAGATGCAGATATCATACAACTAAGATGTGGTAGAACCCTAACTAGAATCCAAATCTTTGATCTCCATTTTCCTGCCTTTTAACTGCGCTACTGGAGGACCATGTTGTGTAACTTGGACTGTGCCCCGTGGTAACAGGAGAAGGATATTTACATTTCAGAAATATCACGCGGGATGAAAGTGGCAAGAGATGGGTTAGCAGGCTGTTAGGTAAACCAGGTAAAACCAGGTTCTTAACTGATCAGGAAAGCTTGAATTCAGTGATAAAATGCAGATGAGTTCCTGTAATGATAGGTTCTTGTGAGAACCAGGCCTTAAGATTAGCTGAGCACAAAGGATGCAGCAGCCACACGGCCCCTATCAATAGTGAGAGCCTTGACAACGAGAGCGCCGCAAACAAACGAAAATAGGGCAACAAGGCGTGAGCTGAGAGCATTTTTGCCCACAGCGAGAGCCAGGAGAATTGAAGAGCATCTCTCAGCTCCAATGTCGGGTCCCAGACCCAGCTTTCTCCCATCGCCCTCGTGAAATGGCACCATCGCCTCTGGTTCCAGACACTCTCTGACTTCGTACTTCATTTTGCTTTCCTCCTTGGTGTTTATGCCACGGTCTGGGTGATCATCTCCTTTTATTTATTGATGCCCAACTCTCAAATGCCAATCCCACAAGGGTGGGACTCTTCATTAATTCCTGAAGGTGGGTAGCTCTTCAATTTTTTAAAAATGAAAAAGAAGAAGAAGAATGAAGACAGTCACTAATTCTCCACTGGAGGGTTTTAGAGACCACTGGGGAAGTGCTGTCCTTACACAACCAGGGGAAATTGAACTGTGGTCTCTTAGAGAGATGTTAAGATCTCATGATATCCAGCCTCTGCATGAAGCCGGGTCCCACTCAAGGTAAACTCTGAGCGACGGGGGCTGACGTCCAACCAAGACAGGGACGGGCAGGCTGATTTGCAAGATAAGAACAAGAGAAACCTTAAGAGCTGTCTCAGTAAAGCAGGTACATACCATTTAAGACAGAGAATGAGTATGATAAGCGCCTTGTGAATTTCTTTAACCTGTTAACTTTGCCGAGCTTGCCACTCTTGTTTCCTTTAGGTTGGTTCCTCAGATTAAATAGCAAAAAAAATTCTTAACGTGAGCTGGAAGTGTATGTATCGTGCACCTAAGAGTGTCTGTGTGTGTTGAGAACAAGGACTAGGGGATTTTCCATTTGGTAACAGTTGTGAAAGAGAAAAGAAAATGACCCGGCCCCTGGGGTTTGGAGGAAGTGGTGAAAGGACAGAGAAGTGGCCCAGGTGGCTTAATGGTAGGAAATAGTGGCGACATCCATATTTATTGGGAACCACGTGTTGTCTGCCCTGCTGTTATGCAACTGGGAAGCTCTCTGAGAAAGTTAAAGCATGTGCTCTGGTATTTTACAGAAGGGGCAACAGTGCTCATGCGATCCAGATTCAGGAGGTAATTACTGAATAACTGCTGTGAGTCCAGCACGGTGCAAGACGGCTGCCCATCCCTATCTCGTTCAAACCTCGCGATAACTCAGTAGCCTCGGTAACCCCAGGTCACCCTTAAAGACACTGAGGTTCAGAGAAATGTTACGCACATCAGCCACTCGCGATGAAGAGGACAGATCTGGACCTGGAGTCTACCTCCCATGCATGATTTCTCTACAATACCAAAAACACATTTTATTTCAGGCTATTTCTTAATAATGAGGTTATTCTCTTTCTAAACCAGAACAACCGGCTATTACAACTCATATTATTTTGCTACTGCCCTGACATCCAGAAAATGGAGAAACAGAATCCCAGACTTCAAATTTCTTTTACTTCTTTATAAAACACGGCATCCTCTGGGGTGAGGCGGAATTTACATAGGTGATACGTATTAGCGGAAAACGGGGCTGCATCAAGGATCTCCAGATAAAGTTACGAGTAATATTGTCAGGCTGGATTTCTGCTTCTTCCCAGCATCTACTTCAGTTGGTTGATAATATAAGTCCCTTTCCTATGATGAAACCCCTCTATTCCATAAACTAGCACAAATCTTTCTAAATTGATTCAGAAGGAGAAACTGCAAGGTTATGTCAGGGAAGAGGTAAAATCCATGGTCACTGAGAAGGTGGACCAGGGATGGAGGGTGGGGCTGGGAGGGAGGAAACAGAGAGGGAACAAAAGCTATAGGTGAAGCCACAGCCTGCTTGGGGGGTGACAGCAGCTGAGAAGGAAACATGAGATACCATGGATCTGTCAACAAAGGAGAGACTGTTTGAAATCAGGGAGTGTGTGGAAAAGGACAGGCAGTGTCCAGCAGGGACTGGTGAAGCAGGTGTTCAGTGGCTGAATGTCGAGGTCCACCTAAGAGCGTCTGAATGTCTTATGAGGATTCCAGGCAAGATAAGGTTCAGGCTCAATTCTAAGGCAAGAAGCTGTGGGACAGGTTTTGAGCAAAATAACTTGTTTGGGTTCTCCCCTAACTCGTCAAACTCCTCTTTCTTTCCTCCTCACCGACCAGAGCCCACCCCAAGTGTCATCTGAGCACACCTCCCTGGACCTCCCTGTGGCCCCCTTCCCCCTTCCGTTACCACAGACTCTACCAAAAGGGTCTTCAGAGACAATTACCCGCATGCAGAATTCAGGCCACGCTTTCTACTCTCTACCCCGTCAACTCTCACGTTTCCACCAAAATTTATCTCATCTAACAGTTTTGCCAGGAAAGTAACTTGATTACTGATGACTTCATGAAACTCATTTACATGCTGAAGAAAGTCCTTGTTCACCTCAAAGGCCATGGGCATGAAAAAGTGAATTTTACCAAAGATATCTTAGACCTTTATTTGTGGAGCATCTCAGATTATACAGAGATGATAACTATTGCTGTTCATGTGTTTATATTAAGTAGATGCTAGGGACAGGTTCACATTTTATTATCAGAGTGACACACAAGTGTAAAGTCTTAGCCACTGTGTTATACCTCAACATGCTAATGGAGAGCTTAGGTTTGAAGAACTACCTGCAGAGTGGCCTGCTTGGTAAATGGCGGAATTTGAGAGGACGTGGCAAAACAGCAGAGGAATTGCTTCCAAATTGTTGAGTCTGACTGAGGCCCTTTTGTGCACTGAGCAAAGGGGACAGGTACACAGGCTGCCCCTTTGTTTTGTTGAAAGTATTCCCTGTCGTTTCTATAGCCCGTTTGAAATGTGCTCTATTCATAAAGGTTTCTCCTTGAATTCATACAAAGATCTAAAAACCTGGGGACTAAAAGCAGATCTCACCAGCCAAAGTAGATTAAGGAACATTTTTTAATGTCCTGACTTAGTACCATGAGCAAAGTTCTGAGAAAAGTCATTGTCAGGATTGGGTGTGCTCACCCCTCTGACTTTCTTTCTCACACGTGTCTGCAGTGCTTTCCTGAGAATCTTTGCAAATTGTAATGGACTCGGATGGCGTTCTCAGGAAGATCCACCATCCTCACTGTGCATTGCCTCTTAATCTAAGCCACATTTGTAAAAGGACCCCATGTCACGACAAAGAAATTGCATGTAATGACAAAGGTCCTTTCTTACCTCTGTCATTAATCGCCGGGCAAAATAGTGTAGTGGTGTAGAAGAGGGACCTTAGATTTAGCATTTACTTTTGAGTTTTATATCCCATGATTTTGTAATTGCAGTGATCATATTTCCATTTTTATTTTTAAAGAAAGGAATTTTGCAATCAATGAAATAGCCACCATCAGTTTCAGGAGAGCAGGGAACACAGCATGTGAAAAGAAATACAGAAGTAGGAACACTGAAAATACTTTTTCATCATGGAATCGATGGGGACAAGATGATTATGAAAGCATTAAGGCAATTTTAAAGCCCAGCCTCAATTCTGAGAAAAACAGATGTTAAATATAGAATGTCCAGTCAATCAGTAAGCCTTATCCTCTGTTACTTAATGGCAAACAATTGAAAAAGTGCTCAAGTTAACACAGCATATGAAAGAAGAGATTAATAAATAAACATCTATGTTGTCTAGCCATTTTGACAAAAGGGCCGCTGTAAACTCCTTAGCTCATGGTGTAGGCTGAGAAATGGTTAATATTAAATAAGATTAGTTTGGTTATGATCTATCATTTAGCTTGAAAACAATTGTCTTTTTGGAAATGCATCATTTACGTGGTGGGAGAATCAAAGGATAGATGAATAAAATTATGCATTTAAACAGAATCTGAAAGCTTTTCTCTGGATAAGTTGAAATGAATGATCGTGATAATAACCCACCGCAGAGGATGTGATGGGTTGGGGGTAGAATTCTCACAGCTGTTAACTTGGATCCCTGAAATTGTTACATTATTCAGAAATAATTTTTCTACATACTCACATTGGCTCACTTGTAGCTTGCATTAAGTGAAATTTCATTCACCAATTAGCATACTGTTGAAGGTATATTAAAAATGGCTTGTTTATAACAGCTGTTGGCACTACCGGAATTCACAGGGATGCCGACCAAACGCCACTGCAAATAAAAACCTTTCTTTGTTCTTTTGGTAGCAGGAAAGAGCAGAGTCACACAGTAGCTCTTGATTTACGAATGGTGCTTTCTCATTCTCAGACTCCCACCGTGCGTACAGTTCCCTTTAAGGAACTGGGTTAGAAGGAAGCCTTCACCAAGAAAATAACCCTACCTCCAGATCTCCTTCTTAATTTGCAATCATGTGGGCCTTTGATTATAACTGTCCCGTTCTCATGCCTTGAATGATCATGTGAGAGGGAGTGGAAACTGACGACCTTGAATAGCTTCTTGTTTGTAAAGTGTCCTTCAATGGCAAATCAGACAGGAACCTACAACGAATCACATATATTCTGGGCAAAATTTGTGGGAGTGTTTTATCTTCAACATTCCAATAAGCATCTTGTCAGCCTTGGGTCCCATCCTGAAAGTATACAATTGTCTCCCGGAAACACGGCTGAAGTGTTGACCGAAGAGAGGCTGTAACTCTTCAAAGCAGATCTGGGGGACGGCTGGGTGAAGTGGCCAGGGCTGGCGGACAGACAGGGAGAAACGCGGACACGCCTTACGGGACATTTTGGCTGTAACCAGTGTCCATCCTCACTGTGGTCCACCAAGCAAGTGTTTAGTGTAAAGAGGGCCCGATCCCTGGAGAAGCAGAAAAATGATTCCTGTTGACTAGAGGGAAATTAACTCATTCCTCCCTTTTCCTAGCAGAGAAGGCGCTGGATAAGTACTTGGTGATTAATTGCCTTGGTTGGTTTCAAGGGGTGTCTCCATGTCCGGAACAGCATTTACGCCCACGGAATGTTCTGTGTTGCCGAGTGGCAGGATCCTCTGATCCAGAGCCTCCCCTCCCCCTTCCACGCCCCTCCCGCACCTGGCACAGGTAGACGATGTGGAAAACGTATTCTAGTAATTACTGAACTGTTAACATTGGGCCCCAGTGACTCCTTTTTTGGCTAAAAGTAACTAAGGACCATTTAATATTGAATGTTTAAAACTTACTTTGAGATTTGAGCTGGAAAACTATTGGCCTATATCAAGGATGCTAAAAGCAATAATAACAGTATGTATCAATATAAGTTGATCTTTTAAAGACTGAATGGATTTGGAGGGAGGAAAATGATTTTGCCCAGTCATAGCTGTGAAACCGTCAGCAATACAGTGAAGAGCCGGTGAAAAGAGTCCAATCGCAGCATTCTCCCTTTAAGAGGGAAGCAAGATTAGCAGCAACCTTGGCAAATTTTCGGCTTCTTTTCAGAGGGAAAGAGAAAAGCTTCCAGTGTCCAAAAAAAAAAAGAAAAAGAAAAGGAAAAGAAAGAAAGAAAAAAGGATGGATGTTTTGAAACAAAGGCAGAAGCAATCTTATACTTTATTGAAAGCTTACCTGGGAGTGGTTTTAACTCCTCTGGGGTTAAGAAAGATTTTTTTCCTCTCAAGACCGAAGGTGGAGCTAGGGTAAAGGAATTGAATCTGAAATAGCATCCCTGTCAGTCCTGTTCTGAAAAGTACACAGGGAAGAAAAATCTCCGTGGAAGAGAGAGGAGGCCACAGGTGCAGAAGGCGAGGGACCGTCTATGATACAACCTGTATGTAAGTTACATTGTAACAGGAATGTAGAAACCCTTAACTGCCTCCTTTTTCTAAGGAAAACCATCTGACTTAGGCAGAAAGCCTCTAAGACGGCTAGACAAATACCTGAGTTCTATTTTGCCTTTTTATGTTACAGATTATTTTGTTTTCTAAATGCCCTCAGGCCAGAAGAGTCTACAAAATGAAGACAAATTTTTTTTTTTTTTTTTTTGATGTCGGGTCAGAAGAGGTAGTGAGGACTCATTTGGGATAATCATAGTGTTTACTGAAGCCTTATGCATGTATAAAAATGTTATTTTCTCTAATCGCATATTTTGTTCCTGTAATGACTGAGTTGAATTCTAAACTGAACTGAGTAATCAATACTTAATGCCTCTGTCGCGCAAATCAAGTCTTAGCTGTTTCAGATGGCATCAAATTGCTTCCAGTGGGGCACGTTGCTCTAGAGATGGAAATTAAAAGCAAGTGTGTCGAATTTTCTGTTTTTCAGGTTTGAAGTGAAAACTCACAAATAGCAGTACCCCTAGAACAGTCGCCGCCCCAGGAGTCACCTGGATGCCCAAAGGGCATTAGAAAGCATGAGCTATTACGGCAGCAGCTACCCGATCGTGAACGTGGACCCCAAATACCCAGGCTACCCCCAGGAGCATGTTCTAGCCGAGAAGCGAAGAGCAAGGAGGCGTCTCCTCCATAAAGACGGCAGCTGTAACGTGTACTTCAAGCACATTTTTGGGGAATGGGGCAGCTACGTGGTGGACATCTTCACCACCCTCGTGGACACCAAGTGGCGCCATATGTTTGTGATATTCTCGTTATCTTACATTCTCTCCTGGTTGATATTTGGCTCTATCTTTTGGCTGATAGCCTTTCATCACGGAGACCTGTTGAACGATCCCGACATCACGCCTTGTGTGGACAACGTCCATTCCTTCACGGGGGCGTTTTTATTCTCCCTGGAGACCCAGACCACCATCGGGTACGGCTCTCGCTGTGTCACCGAGGAATGTTCTGCGGCCGTGCTCATGGTGATCCTTCAGTCCATCTTAAGCAGCATTATAAACACCTTCATCATTGGGGCTGCCTTGGCCAAAATGGCAACCGCCAGGAAGAGAGCCCAGACCATTCGGTTCAGCTACTTCGCCCTCATCGGCATGAGAGATGGGAAACTTTGCCTCATGTGGCGCATCGGTGAATTCCGCCCCAACCACGTGGTAGAAGGCACGGTCAGGGCCCAGCTTCTCCGCTACACAGAAGACAGCGACGGGCGGATGACGATGGCATTTAAGGACCTAAAGTTAGTCAATGACCAGATCATCCTTGTCACACCAGTAACGATCGTTCATGAAATCGACCATGAGAGCCCTCTGTATGCCCTTGACCGAAAAGCCGTGGCCAAAGATAACTTCGAGATTTTGGTGACATTTATCTATACTGGCGACTCTACCGGGACTTCTCACCAATCCAGGAGTTCCTACGTTCCCCGAGAAATTCTCTGGGGCCATAGGTTTAATGATGTCTTGGAAGTGAAGAGAAAGTATTACAAAGTGAACTGCTTGCAGTTCGAGGGCAGCGTGGAAGTCTATGCTCCCTTTTGCAGCGCCAAGCAACTGGACTGGAAGGACCAGCAGATCCACAACATGGGAAAAGGCCCGCCGGCCCAAGGACCCGGCACATCAGACACCAATGTCAGAAGAAGGTCATTTAGCGCCGTTGCCATCGTCAGCAGCTGTGAAAACCCAGAGGAAACCACCACCTCTGCCACGGATCAGTGTAAGGAAGCACCTTATCAGAAAGCTCTCCTGACTTTGAATAGGATCTCTGTAGAATCCCAAATGTAGTCCTGAGTTGTAAGTACGAGGGCTCCCAGTCAATGTTTTTACCCCCTAGCCAATTGCCTTAAGGCAAGTAGTTATCAACAGAGCTTTTAAAGAAGGTGATAGCTGTCTTTGATGGGGAAGGAAGATAAATAGAACAGGTTAAACTTGATAAAAGATATCTAAGCATTACATCATATCCAACTGTTTAACTTTTTTTTTTTTGGCTAGCAAATTTTGTGTTAGGGGTGCTATTAAGAGGCCTAATTGATTAATTTAAATTTCATCTCCTTTTGTTATTCCGTATACTTGTATTGTCAGTTGGAGGTATAATATTCAATAATGGGGAACAAAGGTAGGACACTGCGATAATAGAAAGTAGAAAGGAGAATAGCATGAATAATAAAAATTTTAAATGGATCCAAATCGGTAGTATGAGTTACCTATAAAGACATTATATCATATAATCAAGATGTGCAAGGGATGCGTTCGGTAGATTGTAATGTTGAGCTGTTTAACTGTGAAATCAGTCCCTGTGTTTGCCCCGCAGAGTGTCTCGGTATCAGCTGGCAGAGGCAGTGGCCGTAGGAAGTAACAGTGCCACCGGTTCTGACGGTGAATCCCCTGCCACTTGCCAGGTAATGATCAAGCAGTGCTAGAAGCTACTTTTTCTCTCATCCGTGAGGCAGAAGAAAAGTTGGCGTTATTACTCAGAGAGGTATTTCTCTCTTAAATGCTCTGTTTGACTCCAACAAATGGCTCGGGGTGGGGGGGGGTGGGCAGAAATAAGGCAAACAGGAGCTTTGTAAAGTGTGTGACAAGGGGACTGCTTATGTCCACCTCCCCACACCTTCTTTGAGGAAGGACAAGAAGAAGGATCAGGACCCTAGAGATGGGGTGAGGGAATGGAGAGCCATAAACATCCTCAGACTCTTTGAGAGAAAACGTGTTCCTGGGTCCTGGAAGACTGGAGCTCTGGCTACACAAGGGATGGAACCCTGTTTTTTTGTTTTTTTTTTTTAGCAGTTGCGGTGGGGTTAGGAGGTGGGGAGGCTGTGAGGGGTAAAGTATTTATTTGTGCCTAGAAGCAATTATGTATGTTTCCCGTATGGGTCACTTTAGAAAACACAAATAACTTGAATTGTGAATTTTAAGAAACGCTTCCATTGAACTTGGAACAATCATTTAAATGCAGGATTTTGTGAATATAATGAAGGTGATTTTAATGCACATTATGAAGTGGGTCAGCTAAGTGCTTTAGAATTGCTTAAATTGTAGGACAGGAGATAGATGTGTATACTCTATTTCCACCTTAGAAGATGTTAATCGTGATTACTTTACACACAAATCCAATCGCCTGCAAGTGAAGAGGCACTCTAAGCTTTATCAGTTGAGGACTTACGAGCTGTATTCCGAATTATCTGTGTTATTTTTTACATTCTTGCTGAGCTGGTAATAAGTATATGCCACAGGTTTTCACATGTTTATTTTATTTAAATATATATACACACACACATAGTTTTTGCTTTTTTCTGGAAAATCTCTCTCTCTCTCTCCCCATTTAAATTAAAGCACACAAGTAAATTTTACTGAATCGCAGAGTCCAAGATTACCAATAGAAGTAAAATGTATAGGTATATAAAGTTTTTTTTTTGTTTTCCTTCTTTTTTCTCCTTTTTCCTTCTTCCCTCCCTGCTTTCCTTCTTTCCTTTTCCTCCTCCTTTCTTTTGCCTGTGAGCAATAAAGTTATTTTATGATGCACGAGTGCAAAGCTTGTACTCCTGTTGTTGTATGGATAAGAGATCTGTTCAGGTCACAGGTTGCAAAATCGTCCTGAAACTTAACATCTGAGTGCTAAATAATGCATTTCTTTTTTCCAGTCTTGTTCCAGGAATGCAAAACCCATGTTTTTAAAATTGCACATGCCCTGTAGATTTGGATTTTGGAGCAGCAATTACTCAGCTAAATTAGAATATTACAATCTACCAAGTAGAAAACAGCCAACACTACGACAAACAAACTTGCCCCCTTTTTTGGCATGTTTCACGCCCATCTAGTTTCATTCACTTTCCTTCCTGGACTCGGCTTGTTCACGATCTTGCTTTGTTAGTATCAGGATAGAGGTGTCAGCGTCCAGTAAATACACTCTGTTGGGCTTCGTGCCTCTTCCATCAAATTCTCTTACCCAGAATAGAATGTACAACCCCATGTAATATTTATCTCCCATTTTCTGTTTAGATTGATAACACACTTTGACACCCCAGTGAGTTACATAATAATAAAATTGTGCAAAAAGTGTGTGCCTACGCTAGTGGAAATTCTGCGGCTGTGGTCAGCAGGGGGGACAGGGCACCCAAACTGAGATTGCTGTTTCATAGAGCTAGGATGTGGGCAGAATTAGAAACCATTTTTTATTCGTTTCTAACAGTTTGCAGAACAGCTCTATTCAAATGAACAATTAAGTGCTCCTGTAAGCATTGCTAGAAACCTCCCTGCAAAATAGCATTTCTAGTTGGAAGTGCTCTGTCAATGATGAGAATATTTTTTCTTCTGGCATTCGTCTCCCCCTAAAAAAGACATTACTCAGTAGACCCAATTAGAAAAGAAATCGTGGCATCAAGGCACTGCTCCACTGTGTTTTATAGCCTGGGAGGAGGGAACACAGGAAGAGAGAAGGAAACGCTGTTTCCATGGACCACCAGCTCATCAAGTACCCTTAGGTGCTTTGCACAGATACACTTAATCCCCACACAGAAGACAAAGGGGTGGATATTTTTAATTTCCACGTCATCAAATATCTCATTCTTAACTTTATCCTGACTTGACACATTCCCAACTGGGATAATAAAGTGCCCAGGTTAAAAAAAAAAATTCCAACTGTGTTTCCCAGTCTCTCTTGCAGCCGAGGGTGGAGTGGAGGGTATGCTTCTGTGACATAGTTCTGACCCACAAGATGCCAGCAGAACTCTCTGGATGTGACTTCTAAGAAGGCTCTTTGGCTGGGGCTGACTTAGCAATCAAAGGCCCTCTTACCTTCATGCATTCATCCTCTTCCTCACCTGGGCCTCAGACTTGGTGGCTGACGCTCCTGAAGCCCTTCTCTTAAGAGTGAGAATCAGGGATGCTCCTGACAAGGGAAATTGGACAAGTAAGAAAGAGCGCAGGGCTTCCCTGGTGGCGCTGTGGTTGAGAGTCTGCCTGCCGATGCAGGGGTTCGAGCCCCGGTCCGGGAGGATCCCACATGCCGCGGAGCGGCTGGGCCCGTGAACCATGGCCACTGAGCCTGCGCGTCCGGAGCCTGTGCTCCGCAACGGGAGAGGACACAACAGTGAGAGGCCCGTGTACCGCAAAAAAAGAAAGAGCGCAAGCCTAGGTTGCACATCTCCAGACTTCTGCAGGGGTGACAATAAATACGATTCCAAACTGATAGAGTGAGCCATAGATCTAGAGGGAATTAACCAGGAAAGAAAGGCTGGGAAGGAAAAAAAGGATGTACCAGTTATGTCCAACCTGAACTTGTAGATGCCATTTCACGGAGCGGGTCTCTGTGGAAACCACATATTTTCTGGGAGAGTTGAGGAAATACCGCTATGATTGTAAAACAAATACAAAAGAATTACTTTAGGCCTGGAAATCCCTCTGAGACAGTGAGGGCCGAGTGACCTTGATAAGATAACGGGCCAGGCCTGCTGTCGGGCTGCCCTTAACCTTCTTCCATCCCTCCTGCAGAATTACATTCTGTGTTTTAATGGGACTTTCACTAGAGCTGGTGACCTGAAATCTCTGCAGACTCAGGCCAGCAAGCACCGTACAGCTTGGGCAGGAAAGCAGAACTCTACCGAGGCTGTGTTTAAGAACCCCCGGCGAGATCAGACTGCATGAATTCATCCACGTGGACTCTGAATATATAATATACCAAGGAACCCAGACCCTGACTTTAAATATTCGTACTTCATTCCGTCTGAGTTGGCCAGGGTACGTGAGGCAGATTCTCTGGACCACTCTCCTTTAAATGATTGGGCGCTCATTCTACTCAGTTTAAAATACTCTATTAGTTCCATCCACTATAAGCATTGATTCTTCCATTCTGAATATGCTGTAAGACACTATAAGCCCCTGGGTTGTTTTGTTTTGGTTTTTTTTTAAGGTAAGCTTTGCCTTCGGACTTCTAGAAACATCCTTTACACCCTTGGCACTCTCTAAATCACAAAGCCCTGCCCCACTTCTAAGTTTGCTGCAGCCAATCTCTCACTCTCTAACTTTCACTTTTAAAAGCACTATGACCCGTGCTCTGGAGAAAAAACCTGTGGCACCACACACAATGCAAGGAGGAATAACACAGACAAAGCAGCAGGGAGGCACTTGGCAAACTCTCTGCAAAGGCTGTCTTGGGTGGGAGGGCTTTAAAAATGAAAGCTAGTAACAGACGCAGTTTGAATCCATCTGTGGGCAGAGAGCAAGCACGGCCTCCTACAGGGACGTTTTCCTGAAGAGGCAAAATCCTACTGTTGCCTGGACACCGCGCGATTCCTCCGCATTGCTTTGGAGCTTTTCTTCAGTAAGAAAAACCTTACGTCCAAGTGAATTCCCAAGTTCCTCTTTCACGGCTCTTAGTTTACTAAAGCAACTTCACACAAGCCTCTGACGACCGTGTGGTTGGGTCATGAGATTTGGCCAGGGGCAGGCAGCCTATTGCTTCATCAGGTCACCCTGTGCTCCTTTCCTCGGGAAATATCCAGGCCTGTGGTTTGGGATCTTTTGTGCAGAGTTTGGAGACTTAGGTCAACGTGGCTGAACGTTTCAAAGTTCAGTAGACTCTGAGCTGCTGAGCACCTAGCAGGAACAATTTAAAATAAACTCTTGCCTTTTGCTGTTTGGTCTCATTGATTTATTCTGTTTTGTAAGTACTACAGAGTAAAAGAATACTGGATCTCGAGTCTGTCTGTCATCCCAAGAAAAAGCTACTGGGCTGAGATGGAGAGTCTTCTAAATAATGAAGGTAACCTGAGCTGGGTCATCACTGATGTCAGGTTCTCCATGAAAACTCTGGAGACTCCACAGGCTGCCGAGAGAGACAGGTTAATCATTTTCAGTTTTCAGCAGGCCCGGTGGATGAAAACCCAAACAGATACTAAGTCTTGCTACATTACATGGCCAAAGAATGCTTTTTCTCTGTTTTGTCATTTACCGCTGGGCTTATAAAACCTTCTTAATCACTATCTAAGTAACGTGAACTTGAGACAGAAAAGCCCCAAGAGGTTTAGACCCTGTGAAAACTTCTTTACAGCAAGTTATCAGAAACCTTCAAATTTCCACATAAAATACTTCTGTCACGTGCGCTGCACACTGCAGTTAAAGGCTCTTTATTTGAATTGGAAGCACATGTTGGAGATCAGTTATTTATCGTGCCTTGTGCTGTTGGTTCTATCTGATAGCAGCTTGCCTGGGGAGGGAGGCTGGCCGCGGGGCCGGTTCAGGCGGAGAGGCAGCGTCTGCCAGCCGCTGACACTTCCAGATGCAAAGATTCTTAAGACGCTGGGGGTCATCGGCGCATCTAGTCCGAATCCACTTTACATAGGAGGAAGAATGATCTGCCCAAAGAGACAAAGCCTCGGAGATGCAGCCGAGGAAGAAATCACTACGACCAATGCCTGGGGCTCTCTGGAATCCCCAGAGGCAATAATTGGTCCTGATGTGCTGCCGGAGATCAGTTTTCTTCTGTAAAATCGTTAAATGGGAAAAGTGACCCCTTGAAGACCCTCTGTTAAATAGAAGCCCGTTACTTTCTAGAAGTGCTTCTGAACAGAACTGTTGGTCGGCCATTGATTTTTTTAGAGAGGCTGGAATGTGGGCAAGGGGAAAAAAAGTGTGGGAAACAGCTGATAAGAGCAACGATGAATGCGGATAATCTCTTCTAGAATGTAAACAAAATGGTTGAATTTTAAAAGTCTCACTCGTTTCCAGGGCAATGATAGTGCACAGCGGGGCACAGCCCCGAGCGTGGACCAGCCACCAAGCCTGTCACCTTGGAAGCAGGAGCACTGAGTCTTCCTGCAGGGCCAGCCTCAGGGGTAAGGACACACGGTGAGCAGTGGGTTTTTTCTTCCAGTGAATGGATGTGCTCCATTTTTTGAGGCAGGCCCTGAAAGGAAAGGAGGCCAACCTGAGACAGACCCAGACACCTGGGCTGACAACGTTTGCGCTTTTTAGTAGTTGCACAACCTGGAGCAGCTTAGCTGGAGTTTCTGATCCCTACTTCCCCTGTCTAGAGCTTTTCTTGCTGATTTAAGCCGAGATTGAGCGCAGGCTGCCTAGGTTTGGATCCTCTGTTTTCTTCCCGCATGACTTTGGGCAATTTTCTTAACTTCTCTGTGCCCCAGTTTTCTCAGCTGTGAGGAGAGGAAACTCATCGTACCCACCTTACAGTTGCTGTAAGGATTAAGCGAGATAATGTTTGTAAAGAGCTTAGAACAGGGCTTCCCTGGTGGCGCAGTGGTTGGGAGTCCACCTGCCGATTCAGAGGATATGGGTTCGTGCCCCGGTCCGGGAAGATCCCACATGCCGCGGAGCGGCTGGGCCCGTGAGCCATGGCCGCTGAGCCTGCGCGTTCGGAGCCTGTGCTCCGCAACGGGAGAGGCCACAGCAGTGAGAGGCCCGCGTACCGCCAAAAAAAAAAAAAGAGCTTAGAACAGTAGCTGTCACAGAACGAATGCTAATAATTGTGAGCTATTATTATTATTGCCAGCAGCAAATTCTTAGGTTCTTTTAGTGTTTTGTCAATTAATATACATTCCTTAACTTTTTTTTTTTTTTTTTTTTTTTTTCGGTACGCGGGCCTCTCACTGTTGTGGCCTCTCCCGTTGCGGAGCACAGGCTCTGGACGCTCAGGCTCAGCGGCCATGGCTCACGGGCCCAGCCGCTCCGCGGCATGTGGGATCTTCCCAGACCGGGGCACGAACCCGCGTCCCCTGCATCGGCAGGCTGACTCTCAACCACTGTGCCACCAGGGAAGCCCTATACATTCCTTAACTTTTAATCTGGACTTACTGCTAAAGGACAAAAAATTAAAAGGAGCAATCATTTGGTAGAAGGAGTATAAATTATTGCCATCCAAATGTAAATGATTTGTATACGATCTTACCCAAACCACTTCGGATGAAGTAAATCAAACTTCTTCTCCATTAAGTGAGGCATCAGGATTTAGTAAAATGGTGCTTTGAGAATAAAAGTACTACTCTACTGAGATACAACGAAGACTTAGTGAATAGTACCAAACCAAGGGGAAACCAGACTGCATATCCTACAGTGTACCCACCCATTCCATGTAAACCACCTGCTGGGTATTAACTTCAAGCTGTTTCAAAAAGTGTTTAACTTTTATGTCACAATACCATACATTATACTCAAACTTCTCAGTGTTTTTCACTAAATTAGAGGGGTCCTGGGAGGAGCAATCTCAGTATCCAAAAACGATCCATTACAACCCAAATAAGCTGCCGCAACTTGAACTTGGGAAAACTTGGTCTGTGATGTGCTGGTGGCCCCAGGAATACGCGAACCACCCAGGAGACTGGCTGCCTCGCTTCAGGTGCCAGACAAGAGGTGTTGAAGTCATTTGGGATGAGGAAGTACAAGTCTTTTTCTCTAATGTGTGACACCCTCTTGTAGGAGGGTCGTGGACTTTCGATCAGATGGAAGTGGGCTCGGATTCCAGATGCGCTCTGTGCCAGCTGTGTGAACTTGGGCAATTTCCCAATTGTCACGGAGCCTCAGTTTCTTCTTGAGTATAAATGGAGATAATAATATACACACGTATCCTGATATACTCTTCACAATCCATATATATGTGTGCACGTGTGTGTGTGTGTGTGTGTGTGTGTGTGTGTGTGTGAAGATATACACATAACTCCCTGGCACTTAGGAGTTGCTCAATCAACTAATATTTCCTGTTTCTCTCTATGTCTATCAGTCCTAGTAGCATGTTTCAAAGGAATTTGAAAGCAAAAAGATTGTTAGCTATAGCATTAGAATGCTTTAGTAATGATCACAAAATTATTTTTTTCTAAATATTCATGCTTTCACTGTGATGTGTAGGTTGATGGCTGAGGTCAACTTTCTAAATGTATTGTCTTCCCACTCCCAAGAGTAATTGATTTTAGTCCCAGCACTGCCACTAACGAGCTGTGGGATTTGGGGAAGTTACTCAACCTCTCTGGTCCACAGTTTCTGAACACTCCTGGTTTCTTTATATTTTCTCGTGATTCTTTGAAGCCACAAAATGTGATGGCTTCCCCCTCACTTTACTTCTACCCATGACTTTTTTTTTGTTTCTTGTTTTTTGTGTGTGCTTTTTTCATTAACATATGTAATTTACTACAACCTTTCCTATTCTTATGATTACTGGACTATCTAAATTTAACAGAACAATTCCTCTTTCATGTTATTTTCTGCTTCATTTCAAATCTTTCCTTAATGTATAACTAAATGTGATGTACACTGAATACTTCTCGTGATAAATCAATAGTTCATTTACAATAATAATATCTGTTGAACTTAGTTTTCAGATCTCATATTACTGTACTTTTAAAAAATTGGACCTACTTTAAATGGCAAAATTTAAGGCATTTAAAAATGACACAAGTCTGATTTCATAAAAAATGAAATATTGCTCTTGCAATTACAGAGGTCGGAAGCAAGTAGTGGCATAAAAAACGTAGTCACTAAAGTACAACACTAAGATTCTGATGAGGGCAACCTGAATTTACGACCAATGAACAAAGGGCATCAAATATGTTATTAAATTGTTGAAATGCCAGAAGGCTTAATCTATGGAAGTTGGGGGGGAAATGCTCAGCCAAGGATGCTAGTAGCCCTTTGTGTTATTATTAACTGATGCATCTGCAGATTGGTGACTTGTGCAGTGAATGACTTAGGCAACTATACCTGGCCAGCCTGTGTTTCATTTCCATTTAGGAAAAAGTGGCCGCTGTTTCATATCCTCCCGATAAGTATGTAACTGACTACGATCGCAGCACCTGGATTCCCAGACCCCAGTGACCTCTGAGTTCCCTGAGCCCTGAGGAGAGGTGGTCTAATCTCAATGCCAAACAATCATAAAATAAACGGAGAGCACATTTGCAATATTCTGGGTTTTCTTTCCAGTATCACACCTGGTGTGGACCTGAGAGAAATAGCAATTTGCAGATAACAAATCTGAACCAAAGTTTCCAAAATGGCTTTTTTATTCTTACATTATAAATAAATACCAGAGTAGTCATGAAAGACTAACGCTTTGAGAGCAGCATCAGATTCATCAAACAATATAAAGTTTTGTTTATCCTTTTCCAGAAACGTACAATAACTTACTATTATCTAAGCTGTCATTTTAAAGCTTTGGACAATAAATAAAGGATCTGCACACCTCCTTGCGTAGCTTGGGGCTTCTGGGGGTTGGGGAATGGAAGGAAGCAAAATATTAACGATTTTGCAGGCAGAAGGAAGAAGATAAAAACATAAATAAAGACACTTTCTCTTTCCACCAAAGGCTAGGGCGATGTGTTGGTCTTTTGGAATATCATAATGATAATAATAACAACAGTATTAATAACAGCAATTATGTAAAAGCCTCCAGTAATTGCAATTCTATTAGGAGGTTGAGTATTTTTGGTCACCATTGTGCCACCTTGTGGTCACAAGAGAACACGTTTTTTTCCATGAAGTAAATCCATTAAGTTTTTATTTTCCGCCCTCACTTCTAGGGGATGATATTTGGAAGAATAACTTGGGAAGCATGTTGCCAATAAATCCTAGAAACAAAATATAATGGGCACCATTCAAGTCAAAACTCGCATATGCTTAAAAGTGACAAATGGAAACGGCCTAAGGATGAAGTCCATGTAGCAGATTTTCCCTCTGCTACGTAGACATGGATTATACATTTAGAAGATGAAGTTCGAGTTCATTAAGACTGCCACTCTCAGGGCTTCCCTGGTGGCACAGTGGTTGAGAGTCCGCCTGCCGATGCAGGGGACACGGGTTCGTGCCCCGGTCTGGGAAGATCCCACATGCGGCGGAGCGGCTGGGCCCGTGAGCCATGGCCGCTGGGCCTGCGCGTCCAGAGCCTGTGCTCCGCAATGGGAGAGGCCACGGCAGTGAGAGGCCCGCGTACCGCAAAAAAAAAAAAAAAAAAAAGACTGCTACTCTCGATCTACAAATATAGGCGTCGAAGTCTGGGTCATCTCCATTGAGAACCTAATAAATAATTTAGCAATCTAATTATAGCATGAGAAAGCAGCCAGCATTTAGGGATCAATGGCCAATATACTGTATGAGTATAGTCATGTCAATATGCATATATAGAAGCAGTTTAATAAACACAATTTTAATAATATGAGTGAAGATTTGCTTTGTAAATAGGTATATTATTGTCTTATAATTTTTATGCATTTCAAAGAGTTTTGATACTCATTTAAAGGCTTTTTCTGCTTTCTGAGCTCCACGTACGTCAGCATCCAGATGTGAGGAACAGAAAAAAAGAGGACAAACCACCTTCCCACGTAGCACTGTCTGCTGGCAACTAAATAATATCTTAATATTTTGTAATCAATTCAGAAATGGCCACTGTTTTATATTATTAGTGCTTGTTTCATCAAGCGTATAGCTTTTATCAAGGATGAAAGTATGAGAAAAAAAAAAAAGTTCCAGCAATTCTCTCATTGTAAATAGTGTGTGTGTGGAGAATGAGAGAATGTAATACGTTCCCCTAGATGCGTAACCATGCTCGTATGGGCCTTAAGTCTCTTCATCCCTTGCTTGGCCTCTGTTTCTTCGCGTCTATGTCTGTGAACTCCTCCATCTCTCCTGTCCTCATTGTCTATATCTTATCTCCCCATCTTTCTGTGTCTCTCTTTGTCACACTCTCAAAATTAACCTCGACCAAAATCTAGGAGGTGAACGGCTCTAGATTTGAACCCTAGCTCTGTGGATTACTAGCAGTGTGCCTGTGAGCAAACTATAGTCATCCCTTGGCATCCGAGGGGGACTGGTGCCAGGAGTCCTGCGAATACCAAAATCCCCCGGTGCTCAAGTTCCTTACATAAAATAGCAGAGTACGGTTGGCCCTCGGTGTCTGCGGGTCCCACATCCCCACACATACCCCGCGGATTGAATCCCCAGACGAGGAACCCTCAGATACAGAGGGCAGACAGTACTCCACCTCCAACTCAGGTTCCTTATCTGTGGAATAGGCCTAAAAGTTCTTACCTCATAAAGTTGTTGTGACAATTAAATGACGAGTTGCCTGCAAAAGCACTTGAGACAATAGCAGCTCAGAGGAAATGTTCAGCGCTTGGAGACTGTCTCTATTTTTACAGTCTGAAAAAAGATCTCAATATTCAAATCCCTGTCATAAGATGTTGCAGTGCTGCCTCACTTAGAAATATAATGTCACCATAAATGAGGCATGGGTCTCATAGGACTCTAGAAGCCCAAAATCTCCCATGCAGCTCTTCTAAGCACTTTACCAATGAAATGATAAGAATCAGAAAGCACCTTGCCTAGCATCCCATAATTAAAAAGCAGAACCCATACCTGATCCATACCTTCTAACTCTATGTACTTTCTCAGTGCTGTGGCAATGAACAATGATTCTCATTCTAAACCATCACTCTATTTTTTGACCTTCCTTCCTTCCTTTATCTATCTATCTATCTATCTATCTATCATCTATATATTTTCCAGGTCTAGGATTATTGCAGTCAGTGAGATAAAAGTTTTCAGTCACAGTACCTGATTTTTCTAAAATTCATTAATTCATGTATTCACATATTGAGTGTCTACCTTGTGTCTGGTCATTCACAGACACTGTAAAGGCAATAATGAACTAACCAGAAAAATAATCTTGCCCTTATGGAACTTACAGTTTAGTAGGAGAGACAGAAAGTAAAGAAACAGATACATCATTTAATGCCAGGCATAGTTAAGTGCTATGTAAAAAGAGTAAAGGTGTGTATCCCAGCCAAGAGGATGGATACCGTTTTAGGTAGGGCAGTCAGGGAAAGCCTCTCAGTTGAGATAACACTTTCTCAGAAACCTGGAATAGAGAAAGTAGCCCATGTGGATACCTGCAGAAATAGAATTCCAAACCAGTGCAAAGGCCCTACCGCAGAAACAAGTTTGAGAATCTGGGGAAGTAGCAAAATGGAGAGAGTTCAGTTTTGTGTTTCAGATGCCTATTTGACACTCCAGTGGGAACAGACAGTAGGAAGTTGTGTATCCATGCGTTTTGAGTGTGGGAGAAGGTCAGGGCTGAGGATGGACATTTGGAGGCTTTCTGCGTAGATCTGAAGTTAAAGGTATAGGCTTGCATGAGCTCTGCCAGGAACTGAATGGAGCCTGGGGAGTAGGGTACCAGAGCCAGGGATGCTGAAACATTGTGAGATAGAGACACAGAAGAAACTCATTCAGGGAGGATGAGAAGGAGCCATCCATGAGATGTGAGAAAAGACAGAGAAGAGTGGTTACTTAACAGCCAAGTAAAGAAAGGGATCCAATAAATGATTGACTATGGATGCTGCTTAGACACCACATGTGAGAGAACAGAGTTGACCATGGACTTGAGTGTCTGTCTGGAGTAAATGCCTGACTCGAGGAGATTCAGTGAAGAACAAGGGGTAAGACAGTAAGGACAACTTTAGAAAACTTTTGATAGACAAGGGAGAAGCTGAGTGCAATAATCATAGCTGGAGGGAAAGACAGAGTCAAGGCAAGCTTTGCATTTCTTCTTTCTTTCTTTGCATTTTTCTTTCTTGTGTTCGTGGGAGGTCATTGAGCATGTTGATGAGCAGATGGGTAGGATCCCATAGAGAGGAAAAAATAGATGATATAGGAGAGAGGAGATAAAGAAGTAGAGTCTTTGCATAGGTGAGGAGTGTGGCATCTCTCGTCTACAAGTGGAGGGAGGGTGACATCGGAGCCACAGGTACAGGAGGGAAAACAACATATCCAGGTAGAGATGGAGAAGTGGGTTTCAAGGTGGGGTAGAGAGGGCTGATAGTTGAAGACATTATCTTCTCTCTGCTGCTTTTTTTCCCCCAGTGTGATGAGAAGCAAGGGAATCAGCTGAGAGTAAAAGGTATTAGAGATTTGAGTGGAGATAGAAAATGTTCAGACCCTCATCTCAGAGACCAGGGGTGTGAATGTACTAGGGAAATAGAATAGGATCGCCAGCCGTCCCAAAGTCCCCTCTGAGGTTTGTGGTCATACATTTAATGTGGTACATATATACAATGGAATATTACTCAGCCATAAAAAAGGAATAATGAAATCATGCCATTTGTAGCAACATGGATGGACATAGAGGTTGTCATACTGAGTGAAGTAAGTCAGACAGAGAAAGAGAAATATCGAGTGATATCACTTATATGCGGAATCTTCAAAGAAGTAATGATACAAGTGAACTTATTTGCAAAACAGAAACAGACTCACAGACTTAGAGGAGGAACTTATGGTTACTGGAGGGAAGGGTGGGGCAGAGGTATAGTTATGGAATTTGGGATTGACATGCACACACTGCTATATTTAAAATGGATAGGGACTTCCATGGTAGTCCAGTGGGTAAGACTCCACACTCGCAGTGTAGGGGGCCCGGGTTCAATCCCTGGTCGGGGAACTAGGGATTGAATTAAGGATGCTGCAACTAAGAGCCCACATGCCACAACTAAAGATCCCATGTGCCACAACTAAGACCCGGTGCAGCCAAAATAAATAAATAAATTTGAAAAATAGATAATAAGGACCTACTGTATAGCACAGGGAACTCTGCTCAATATTATATAGCAACCTAAATGGGAAAAGAATTTGGAAAACAGTAGATATATGTGTATGTATAACTGAATCACTTCGCTATACACCTGAAAGTAACACAACATTCTTTTTTTTTTTTTGCGGTACGCGGGCCTCTCACTGTCGTGGCCTCTCCCGTCGCGGAGCACAGGCTCCAGACGCGCAGGCTCAGCAGCCATGGCTCACGGGCCCAGCCGCTCCGCGGCATGTGGGATCTTCCCGGACCGGGGCACGAACCCGCGTCTCCTGCATCGGCAGGCGGACTCTCAACCACTGCGCCACCAGGGAAGCCCTAACACAACATTCTTAATCGACTACACTTCAATATATAATAAAAAGTTTTAAAAAAATAAAGTAACATTAGCCAGCATGACTGTGTGTTTTTCTTCATCTAGAACATTTACTATAAAGCTTAGTTCCCAAGAATTTATCCGTTTAAAAAAGTCCAGCTTTCCAAATTAACATGCTTTATTTTTGTGAGTGGCACATGCACTCACACGATTCAGTAACAGAGATAACGAATCTGATCTGCTATTAAAACAGGAATTGTGACGATCTAGCAGTTAGCAGCTAGATTACCATTTTGGCTCAAGAAGGACGTACTACCACATCAATATACCAAAGAGAAGATAACTCTGACGCTTTGCAATCTGCCAGGTCTCCATCTCTCTCTCTCTCTCTCTCTGTTTGGTCATACAATACAACCAGCTGTGGAAGGGGATTGTGTAAAGTGTGTTGGGACTCTCTCCTAGCCCAGGGGTCTGGTTAGTAACAAAGCCTAGTGAAAGGGGCTGAGGGCTGAGTGCGTGAGCTGGAGAACCATGAGTCTGTTTGTTCTGCAACCGTGGCCACCTGGCTACTTTGGGTCAATGCTGGGGTCGAATAACAATCAACTGAGAAACGAAACTTTCAAACATTTATTTGTCCTCACGATAGTTTAACTTATTGTTTTTCCATTTAGATTTGATGTTTTGCTTCCACATTTGTGTATAATATCAAAACTGGGCCTTTCAGTTAAAGGCAACTGCATACCCAGCTGTATACCCTTGCTGTAGACTCCTCCACCATGGACCTTTTCCATGTCCACTTTTTTGGAGTCAGGGAGGCGAGAGAGTCCTTAATGAGTTTGGTGCTGCCTTCATTTGGGATCTATTCTTTGATATCCTTTTAGAAAAAAAGTCTTTTTAAATTCGACTTCTAAGTTTATTTTTCATGCTTTTAAAATTCCCTCTTATAGAACACACAGTTAAGGAAGCTTAATATCTAATAGGGTTATTTGCAATCAATTTATCAGAACATAAAAACTAAATAAGTTCATTTTTCATTCAAAGTGTTCTAAAGAGAGTGATGGAGTCACATCTGAGAACAGGTGTCTCTGTTAATAAATGAAGTAGTTGTAAAGCTGTGTTTGGGTTTATATCAGGGTACTCATGACCGTGTTGATTCAAGGGCATGTGCAAAGTGTATTCTTGGAAGTATTGAAAAGTAGCCATTTGTGATGTAAACTAAACTCTATTTTAATGGCTATTTTGTGGCTACTTAAATTCAATATTTGAATGAGGGGCATGTTCATATTTAGTTTACGTAAAATGCTTTGTCGGGTCACTAGAATAAATCTTTGATTTTTGTTCATGATCATAATCTGTAAACAAGAGGGAGGCTTCCAAAAACTTGCTGGTATGGTTATTGACAAAGGGAACACTCTTGAAAATATCCACTGCACTACCTTCTTGTGTTCTGATTATTTGCAAGGATGGCTGCCAGTCTGTTTAGTCTTTCCAGGAGCCTCTGTGAAGGAACTCCATATTCCTGTAAGAACATTGTGTTGAAAAGACACAACATTATTGTTTTTAAATGCACATACAGTTATTCGCGATGAAGAAAGAAGGCAGTGGTCTCTAAGTTAGCATTTTCTGTACTGAAAACTACAATGATGGTGATCATAATAATGTCATAGGAGTAACAACACCTTTAGGTCAGCCTTCAGAGGTCATCAGATTAAAGTAACGGTGCAAAAACAAAGAAAAGAAATAAGATAATCAAGCCATGTTGAATGTCATAGAACTGAAACCCCCCAAGGCATGGAGAACCAAGGTAATGACGCTCATTGAACTGTGTTTATATTATAGTCATTTAAATGATATGACTGCCAGAGGACTGAAGTTCATGCAGGAGTTTTAAAAATTGACTATAACAATTTTATTTCTAGTAGATCAAATTGGTAAGAAAGCCAATAAAATAAAGTACAATTTATGCCATTTTAGTGTGGCCAAATATACCACACAAAAATAACTCTAGAGAGAACCTTGTTCAACTCCCTCTTCAGGGTAAAAAAAGACAATTAATTTGTCCATGAATTTTTGATGAATATTTAACCCCGAAGATCACTCAACTCCCTTTTTCAAATAAAAAAATTTTGGTATTAAATTTAATGGATTTGGGGGAATCCTCTATTGTTTGAGGTAATTCATATCATCATTTTCATTTCATTAGAGTAGATTCTGAAACTGAAAATTCCATTGCAATGGAATGAGCTGGCTTTCTTTCTTTTTAATATTTGATGCATTTTCTTTGTGGAATTCCTCATGAAATACAATCATTTATTATATTTAAAATACCATCATCTTCCTATTCGATCCCTCCCCGTTAGGTTTCTCTTTAATTGACTCTTAGAGGCAAATTCTAAAAATGTGTGCACCTATGCCACGTAATCTGAACGGCTAATTGTTCTCTCTGGAAGTACAGCCATTGATGACTATGTCATTTTCTTAAGGAAAAAACAATGTCCCGTGACAAACCTATCAGAAGCAAGCTCGCTGAAAATCAAGATTTTTAGGAAGATTTTTCTTTCACATGTTAGAATCTGGTTTTCAGGGTCTGCCTGTGGGTTTAGCATTGCGTCTTGTTCATAGTGCAATGACAAAACCAGGGGCAGGGGAATTCATAATGGAATGGGCTGCGCTTTCTCTTCCTTTTAAAGAAAACTTTCAAATGAGCAGAAGTCCAAAAGCCCTATATCTATCTTTAATCTGAGCTTTTGATATTAAAGGGAATTTAACTCTTATGGAATAGGATTAAATTAGACTTATAGGCACATTTAATGGGCCTCAGGGAGAAAAGACCAAACTTCTATGAATTCTTAGAAATGTCTAGGAGGAATAAGTTTTAGGTGACTTTGGACTTCAGTTCCTAGAGGAAATTTACCGGGATTTGCAAAATAACCCAATTTGTTCAATTATTTGTTGTTTTGATGTTGTTTTTTAATCAATACACGCTCTTAAGTGCCACACAATGATAGCTGATGAGATCAAATTAAAGACTGGTTGAATTGAAGCAACACAAAGGTAAATAATTACCTGGTGGTTTCACAGACTCTCAGATCCCTTTACAGACCAGCAAGCTTGAAACAATCTAGCTCTAAATTTACCAAAATCAAGAAGATAAGCAAGGTTGAAAAATAGGTCCAAATGTACTCAACCTCTGTGGAATCAGTTTTGACACTCACTGATTTTAAGGCTTGATATTAATAGTAACCTTAACTCTATTTTATGAACCCACTTGGAAGCCACTTAATTTTAATGTGGAAGCAAATTTGATCAAAATATATCAACGATAATGAGTTTCAACAGAAAATATGTGGTGGTTGAATACATAGCTTACAATCATTACATAGTTAATCTGAAAATAAATCTCCAAGCATCTATCACCACTTTAACAAGGAGGCCTCAACAGTTAAACAGCCCCTTCGATGAAATTGATTCAGCCTGCTAGAATCAGAGTATCAGGGATATAGCATTCCCATCCTTTCAACTCAGCTTGCTCTTACACTCCATAGCATCATCCTGGTCCAACAGTCAGCAGACCTTTCTCAGTGAAGGGCCAAATAGTAAATATTTTCTGTTTTGTGGGCCACATATGGTCTCTGCCTTATCCTCTCACCTCTGCATTGCAGCAGAAAAATAATCAGAGACATTATGTAAGCAAATAAGTATGACTATGTTCCAATAAAACATTATTTATAAATCCAGAATTTGAATTTTATAAAATATGCAACTGTCACAAAGTATTCTTCTTCTTTTGTTTTTTTTTTCCTACCATTTAAAAACATAAAAACTTTCTTAGCTCACAGGCTGTATACATGAGGAGCCAGGTCTGGCCTGGGGGCTGTAGTTTGCAGACCCCTGTTCTATGACCATGGGAAGGATAATATTTAGATTGAAAATATTAGAAAAACCCAGGTTTCGCAGAAAGGCTTTATTTCCTATGGGTCTTATAATACAGAGATATTCCCCTACCAAGTAGTGTGTATCTCTGCTCTGGGTCATTTTCTTGCTGCAGATAATCTCCCATAAAAAAGGTTCAATCTTATATTGTTTTTCATGAACAAAAGAAGGAGGATATGCTTGGGAGAACTCATTTAGGAGTTGGCCATATCTGGTGCCAGGGTAATCCCTGCACTCAAAGAATTTTTGGAAGAACTGATTTTTAAAGAAAAACCTTCCAACGAAGGATCTCTGTCTCTGAATGTTTCCTTATTTTTCCCTGGGTTGCTACTTTTTCCGTTTTAATTCAGTTCTTCATCAGGACTTCTAAGACTGAATACTATGTAGAATCAATCGTATTCAAAAGTCCCCAAGACCAGCTCTAGGTCTCTGCAGATCTACGTATCTAGATATCTAGGTATCTACAGAAAAACACTGTAGCGTTTTTCCTGGAGGAATTTGTGTGCAGACAGCAAGGAAGGAGGAGGAGAGGGGAGGGAGAGAACAGGGCTGCGTTGGCAGGGTGTCCCCTGAGTCGCTGCTGCATGAACACAGGCCCCCAGATGCATCCACGGCCAAGGGCAAAAGTGCAACTTCTCTCATCACTGTGACAACCGATGTCCTTGCTCTCCAGCTGATGGAAAATCCCTAGAGGAAAAAGGGAAAAGGGAAAAGGAAAGGGGGCTGGTGGACGGTTAAGAGATGTGAGTTGAGCGAGGGAGAGGCTGCCCCTACCTCCCCACTCCGGCTCTGCCCACTTTCTACTGGTCTAAGTAAACCACCCCCCCCGCCCCCGCCGAAAGCTCAATTTGCAGCAATGCGCTCGCTCATCTAGGGAAGCCTCCACTGCAGGGTGAAGACAGGGCAGACTTTGGCATCTGTCTCATTCACTCTTTGAAGCATTTGATCTCATCAATAAAGGAAAACAAACTGGGGTCCTCCATTTTTCCCCAAACACTCTTCCCCTGTTAGACAATCCTCTTCCCATATTTCGCAGAAAGAAAGCAGAGCGTGGTGCTTGATGAAAAGCAGTATTATCAGAGCCAGGTTTTTTTATTGTTTTTTTTAACTTAAACCACTGCAGTGACGCTTATCTGCCCATAATTCTTTCTGAAGCCAAGTCCTCTGGCTACTCAAGCCATTTCCCTTCCTAGCAAGTTAGGTTTGGGGCAAAGCAGTTGTAATTCTAGTACCTTTCAGTCAGAATCAAACCGTCACAAACCAATCACATGAGGCTACTCCCTACAGCCCAATAGTGGAGATGATTTTCCCATGATGTAATGAATCTTTTAGATCCTTTGGAAAGAAAACTCACCAGCAAGTCCATCTCTCTGTCTAGAGATCCCTTCTAACGAGAAGGCTGTTGAGATCATCTAACGTGGGTAAAAACAGTTCCTTTAGGGAGAAGGTTTTTAGACCAGAAGCATTAGTTATGGGGGTTGCCATTGTTACTCCCTTGCAAGGAAGAGAATAAACGTGTAATCACACTAGGTCATGTGTAAATTTATGCTGTTTTTACTGGCGCTTAACCCTTTTCCTTCCAGGAATTGTTAAGTTCCTTTGCAGTCATAGATCAGTCCTTGGGTACGTTCTCACCAAGGGTGACTGTTTGACGGTAAGGCCCCTCAGTGGACCAACAGAATAGAAGTCAGGTCATGTAACTGACTCCCTGGAAATTACGTAAGAGAAATAAATACCTTGGTATTTGCACAGAAAGGAAATTATGAAATTTGCTTCAAGCATGAACTCAGACACTCTTAAAATCAATCCTGTGAGAAAACTTTTTCTTGGTCTGAGGGGGTCTGCAAAGGAGTTAGGGGTGAAATCTTTTGTAGGAAAGACCTCCAGTTCCTATGTGGCTTGAAACGGGCTGCAGGTCAGGCTGCCTTCAGATGGAGACTTGGAAGAGGGTTCAGGAGACGAGAGAAAGAACAGAGCATCTGTCAAGGCCTAGGGTTCTTTCTTGTTTTCTTGTCTTTTCTTTCTTTTTCGGTTTGATGTCCCGGCCTGTAAGTCAATTCGCAAAGAATGCTTTCCCTAACGGAGGAATAATTTTAAAAATGAATTGTTTGCGGACTGGACTGTCTCACCTGCAGGATATGGGTTGGTGTTTTAGATTCTCAAGTGTGCATGGTACTTTCTCCAGCATGTTGCTTTGTAGGTTATGCTTTTCAAGGCGTCCTGTGGAGCTGGAATCCCACCGATCCTGAGCTGTATTTCTAGAGATGAACCAAATACTCAATTATGATCATCATACACTGTTGAGCACTCTGCCTTGATTACCGGCTAGACTGGGGTCCTAGCCCCTGCCTTTTTGGTGGGATTTGAAATAATGTACAGACCGTGGAGAAAAGAAATGACTGAAGATGAGCAATGCATGAGGAAGGAACATAGCAAGGGGTAAACTAATTTCTGTGCTTAATTCACTTAGGGAAGAGCGCTGCTGCATTTTGAGCCCAGTATTAAAGAGCCTTGCATAAATTCCCATGACACTGCTTGGGTCTTGAAACGATGGGTATGGCGTCGGTGACTAACTCTCTCGTGCTAAATGATGCTTTGACCAGGCAGACGTTCAGATAACTTCTGCAAGAAAATACAAATAACCTTCTTCATTATTGTCTGCTCTCCTAAGGAAACTCCTTATGATACATATACTTAGCTAGTGTCGTACGGAAATATTGAAGCTGTTTAGCCTCAGAGCTTTATAGCTATTCTACTGTCGAAAAACATTGAGAGAGTTGCTGCTATCTACTTTGAAGTTTTGGTATTTTAACACATAAGAAATATGGGTGCAACGGGTGAGTAGATGATTTTTTTAAAATTGTAAATTGTAAGATACACCTGAACTCTGAACACCATAAAATCAGAATCATGACAGCAATTTGCTGAGAAATGTAGTCTCAATGCTGACTACAGCTCTTCTGTCAGACTGAAGCAACTACAAGTCAAAATTCAGCTGTCTTCAAGCTCTTAGGAGGTTTTTAGGCGTGTCATCATTATGTCAACAGATATAACTGTGTGTGTGTGTGTGTGTGTGTGTGTCTGAATGTTTAGATAAACTCTGAATTTGCTTTCTGCCAATTAATTTATTAACTACGTTCCTTCCTTTACTTAAACCTGTACTGAGGAGGCACCACATTTTTATATAAAAATAATAGACATTAAGAGCAATAGCTTTGGGATTTGTCCTTTGCCCAAGTGGGAAATATATCGTTATTTTTCAAGGATTTTTTTTTGGAAGCACTATAGCTTGTGTTAACACATATGAGAGGTTCAATCTCCTAACTGATTTTTTTTTCCCCAAGTTGACTTAACAGGTACAGTGTGAGTCTACACATATTTCAGTTTACACGCAGGGAAATGACAATCAGGTTACAAAAAAGCATTACTTGTAATGTCAGTTCCTGCCTGGATAACTTGGTGACTCAGTTATGCAAACCCTGTAAAGGAATAGATTCTGGTATAAATACAAGTTTTGAAATGAGATCTTCTTTAGTGATAAGAAGATCTGAAGCTGAAACACTAGGAACAGAATTTAAGTCTGTGTTGTAAATTCAGAGTTTCTCTATTGCTAACCATGGAAACAATTTTCTAAAATGCCTGTTAGTGATAGTTATAAAATAGTGATAATTCATTTGAATTTCTGTAACATTTGAAATAGCTGGATGTAGCTCAAATCCACACGCAGGAGAAGAAATATCTGGATTTGGTCCTAATCAGTACATTAAAATATTAAGCACCTATAAGGTGAGTAGTGACATAACTTGGGTTTTCTTTTCATAGTCATATAATGCTATTAATGTTATTTGTTCTGTTATCATTTGTCATTCGTGTTATTGTCAACAGTAGGATACAAGCATTTTATTTTTGCATAGTTACGATACATGTTTTATTTATTTGCAACTATACACGAGGGGTTTGAATACTAAAACATACCTTTATCAAAAGCCTGGAATTAGATATGATTTGAGGTTCTATGCCTGCAGTACAGAAACTGGTCAATGAAGGAGGAAAATTTTCAATCACATCCTCAGACACTGATCAAATTTATTTTTAACATGGAAGAAATCCTCCCACAGCGTGAAAAGTGAGCCAAACATTGGGAATTAGGCTCTGTATGAGGAGTAAAAGGCCCAACGTTATATACTGTAATCAGGGTAAGAATAATTTGGGGGAATTACTAAGTGTCTGTGAAAAATATAAGTCCTATTCTATGATTTCTAGATTTGTCTGAGCAGAGAGGCTATGAAATGTTATATTCTGCAGAAAGTAGAGGAGGAAACTCTGGATGTGAAATCAGCAGGCTTTGAAACCACATCTGCAGCTTCCATTCAGACGAGGAGCTCTCCTGGAACGTAATTTCTATATCTCTGTTTCTTAATAAATTAAAATTGGGACTTGGGAAATCATATAAAAAACAAAACAAAACAGAACAAAAGATCACATGGTAGGGCTGCAGCCAGAGGCAATGGCGGAAGAAATGACAGTCAGTTGAATGTTGCAACGGTCCTGCTTACATCTCTTATCTTCCTACTCACTCATCTGTGGATCCCTCTCTGTCGAAAGTGTCGGCTTCTCATGCTTAAGGGTCTAAAATCTGGCCCAAATTTACTGTTCAATCCTAATATCCCTTTACTTGTGAATTTATACAAATGCTGACCATCAACTGGAAAATTCACTTTACTTTCCTCCCTTATCTAACACCAGTTTATACGTCCAGCTGTAGCTATAATGTGCTCCTGAATGCCTCAGTTACTTACCTCTTCATTTATGATTTTAGCACATAATCAGGCACTGCCATAGACGGCTATGTTATTTAAAGATTTACTGTGTAAAAATATCTCTTTAAAATATCTCGGGACTTCCCTGGTGGCGCAGTGGTTAAGAATCCGCCTACCAGTGCAGGGGACACGGGTTCGAGCCCTGGTCCGGGAAGATCCCACATGCCACGGAGCAACTAAGCCCGTGCGCTGCAACTACTGAGCCTGCGCTCTAGAGCCTGCGAGCCACAACTACTGAGCCCGCATGCTGCAACTACTGAGCCTGCGTGCCTAGAGCCCGTGCTCCACGACAAGAGAAGCCACCGCAATGAGAAGCCCGCGCACCGCAAGAAAGTGTAGCCCCCGCTCGCCGCAACTAGAGAGAGCCCGCGCACAGCAATGAAGACCCAACGCAGCCAAAAATAGATAAATGAATAAATAAATAAAATATTTTATTCTTCCAACTAAGTTATTGACTCATCTTGTCATTTTCATCACCCTTAGTAGCGGTAGCCGCGGTAGTAGTGTAAACAACTACTTGGTCTAAGTGACTGCTATGGGTCAGGGATTTCATGTACATTATTTCTAATCTCTGTAACAGTCTTTCACAACTAGCTAGATCAATGTTACAAATCGTATCAGGCTGACCGGAAGCCCAAATTCTCCCCACTGTGCAGTGCTATCACCATTGTCAAGGTCATAATTTAGAACATCCTTGAAAATCAATGCACTGGATATAATTTGAAAGAACTGCAATTTTTAAAAAAAGTTGTAAGAGATCATACCCATATACACTAATATGTATAAAATACATAACTAATAAGAACCTGTTGTATAAAAAATAAATTAAGAAAAACACACACACACACACACACACACAAAGAAACAAACTGTCAGTTGAAAGGAAAGCTTCACTAGTGTCAGCTTAGTCCGAGTGAACAGAAGGCAAGAACCCAAAGTTGAGGTGAGGGTTCTTTTGCTCCTCGAGAGATTTGTCTTGGCAAAGGGGAGCTCCAGGCAGAGCTCTGGCCCTTGAGGCTTCTGAGGAGGAGTTGCTACCATCATGACAAGCATGGATTTCTGTACATGAGCCCCTTTGGCAAACTGGTGACACCTACAGACCTCTTCTCAGAGTAGTATTTTTAAATGCATCAAATGAAATATGTCAGATTGCAAGGGAGGCCGATTATATTAAAATAAAGCTTTTAGAATATTTTTTAAACCTGCAATATGGTAATATACATGCCTCTTTTAGTAATACATTAAATAACAAGATCTAGCAGCAGGTCTTATAAGTACCATAATTTTGAAGTAGTTTTGAACTTGAAAGATATTTTGAAATGTCTACGACGACTCCAGCATGATGTGAAAAATCCATGATTTGTATTGGTGACAAAGTCAAGGTCATGCTAATATTACTGTGATTTGTTGCTTACATTACAATTGGAAAACATGCCAAATTTCAGTTAGAGATGAGTGAAAATAAAGATGTAATTTATTCCCATGCAAGTTCACAAACCCTAGATTAGGTTTTCAATCAATTCTGATAGTACCTGGAAAAAAAAAAAAAAAGAGATCATACCCTTTGACCCGGTAATTCCAAATTTGGAAACCTACTCTAAGAAAACAGTAAGAGATGAAGATAAACATTAATCTACAAGGACAGTTAATGCATCCTTGTGAGCATAGAGAAAAGAATATAAATGCATAAGAATAGGTGATGATTAATTACAGTATGGTTCATACATATTATGGAAATAAAATATATGCAAACATTAAAATATATGCCTACAAATGGTTTTTGATTACATGACAAATGCTTAAATATAAAAAGTTTGGTACTCATTTTTCAAAAAGTATGACACAATTGATTTAAAATTATGAAAAATAACGATATAAAAATAGAAACAGAACTATAGGACAAAGGGAAAGAGATAACCAAAGTATAATGGTGGGAATATGAATTTATTTTATTTTCTGTATGTTCCTACATTCTTCTATATTTGTAATGTTTATCTTGTACGTGTCTCACAACGGGCATATATTGTTTGACAATTAAAAAAAAGACTTAAATACACTTTACACTTAGAAACCCACACACGTAAACTGTTAAAGCCCATACCCCCAAACTTAGATATTCAGGTATGTATGTAAACTTTCTTTCAAAACTGTCATTACACTATTGTTGACATTACTCAAAATATGCTTTGCATTTTCTTTGTAGCTTGTGGCACCTTCCTTAAATGTCTACAACAGTGAGGAGCATTGATCGTGCGAAGTTGTTTGTTTTGTCGTTGTTATTGTTAGTTGTGGAAAAAGCCAAGTTGCATGCATCTTATGGCAGGGCTATCAGGTCAAAGGGACCACCATCTGTGTTAAAAGGGAATGAACCGAAGCTGTAGAATATTACCTCTAAGAGTGCTAACCTGCCACAGATGACACAAATGAAATGATCATCACAATCATTGTGTTAAGAATGACAGTAATGTGAGGGTCTGGCCCTAAGATGAATACGGCATTTTCAGAGTGTAATTGTCTCACCCACATGAGATAAATAAAGGCCTCCAGAGCATAACAGAGAGAATTTACTAAATAATAACTCAGCTGCTCTGGAAGTGTGAGCTTCTTAAAGAACCATCCCACTTACTGTTGTTGGTTTTAACGTATTTGATGGAAAACAAAGATATATTTAATGGACAGAGTAAGCATTCAAATGATTTCTCACAAATGAGTGTGTGATTTTCTTGTACAGAAATGTATAAACATATGCATATCTGCAAACACACAGGTATCTTACTTTTCCAGAGCTCTTTCTCAATTATTCCTAACACAGCAAATACAAGGTCTGAAGCATTTAAGTGCTCTGAGAAGCTAAAATAGATGTCATACGTCCATATCCTGCAGCTTTTTTATCCAAAAAGGAAACTGACCAAAACAAGGTAACTCCAAATTTAGCATATGCTCATACTATTTCAAAAATATGCATCCACTTTAAGCCCTTTAGATCATATTTACTTTTACTTTGCATATATTTTTAAACAACCTTGGTTACATAATTTCTCAGCCCAGTGCATATTAGAATCAACAAATTAGACAGAACACAGTGACAGCCTGGTAAATTCAAGGCACGCTGGCAGAAGCAAAAATGAGAAGTGAAGGCTCACTGATGGAGAAGAAGGAAAAACAAGCAGAAAGGCTTAAATAAGCTAGTCTGGGGTCATTTAATGCAGAAGACACTGTTCTTATGGTATCCTGATAGGCCCACGCGATTGCAGGTAAAAATGAAATAGCTTATGTTTATTATAATGAGTTATTACTGAGTCATTATTCAAAAGTCATCTTATACTCAAAAATATTGTCACTTTCATTCTTTTCATCATTTAACTGCCATTTACTGAGCCTGATTTATTTACTTGGCCACGTGCAGGGCAATAAGGATATAAGGATTAAAAAAAAAAAAAAAAGACCTGGCAGCAGACTTTGAAAAGCTCCCCATTGGTAGGTGGAGACAAATACAGGGAAAAATATATCTGTAACAGCATGAGAGGAACAAAATATGCTATACTAGAACTATGTACAGAGTGCTACAGGGGCAACCAGTTAGAGTCTGAGGATACATACATTACATAAGGGAAGATAATTCCCAATCAAACAAATTTCAATTTAGAAAAGCCATTATGTCAGGGGTCCCCAGCCCCTGGCCACAGACTGGTACTGGTCCGTGGCCTGTTAGAAACTGGACTGCACAGCAGCAGGTGAGCGGTGGGTGAGTGAGCGAAGCTTCGTCTGTATTTACAGCCGCTCCCCATTGCTCGCACTACCGCCTGCACATCCGCCCCTCCCCTCCACAGTCTGTGGAAAAATTGTCTTCCACAAAACTGGTCCCTGGTGCCGAAAAGGCTGGGGACCACTGCATTATGTGATATGCTGCGTTCCCAGGTCTGCCAGATCAGTTAGGCATCATCGCTGTGTGTGACAAATGGCAAATAAGTCTTGCGGACTAAATCCCACTGCTTTAGAGGAAACTGTGCAGGCAGTGGCATGCAGGAAGGACATGCCATTCTTAGAAGCAGCTTATAATTTATAAACACAATTACACGCATATAGTCAGAGCCGGGGGCATACCATTATGGACAAAATCTGAGTGAGGGGCAACCATGTCTTCTGGTATGCTCTCAGCATCCTTAACACAACTATGCAAGCTATTATGTCACACGTGTTGTCTTCCATTCTAAAGACTTCCCCATAAATTCTAATCCATTTCATTCTACACTCCTCAGACATTCTCCAGATTTTCCTTTTTTCACAAATCCACTGTAGCACTTAATCAGAGGCTGCCTTATCTTGTCATTTAGTCATTTCACTTGTGCATTGTCTGTCTTCTCAGTTAGAGATTGTGAATTCTTAAAGAGAAGGAACTGTTCCTCCTAGGGCTCTTCTGTCTCCTATCTCACCTGGCGCACAGCTAAAGTACAAAGTAGCTACTCAGCAAGTAGCTACTACCCTTTATTGAATTTATTATGGAGATGAAATCTTACCAGTGCAGTAAGTGAGATTGCCAAAGCCGTTTCCCAACAGATCACATTCAGTGGCTTAAAATACCCTAGTGGATGGCTTGTCCTCATAGCAGCAGACTGCAAACGCATCCTGTCTACATTTCAGGTCAACATAACACTTATTTATTTATGATTATTAATTATTACTGCAAAGACTAGTAAGTGGTTCTTACTACCTAGTAGATGCAAATAACAGGAGTTTTTCATCTTTATCATTATGAAATTGGGCTGCATAGATGGTTAACAGACACCTGAAAATACATCTAATTGCTGGTGATCTTTACATAAATGCAAAGGAGAGATTTATGTTCCTCGTGAAACAATCTCCTCCTGCGTCACACGACCATTCATAATCTGACTGCAGATCTAGACTGTGACTAATATTTGGCTTTAATATTATAGGTGGTTACCATGGAGGGAATCAGTAAGAGCATAATTGTCACTTCCTTGGAAAAATTTAATCCACAGATGGACCCCAACACTCAGCTGCACTGGTGTCCAAAACTAACGGGGACTTTTTTGCTAAATAAGGACTGATTCAGCCAAAAAGATATACTCTGACTAGAGGAATCTGTATCACGCATCGCTCCAAAAAAATATATTTACCCAAGCACTGAATGTTTTGGAACACTAGAATTTTCCTACTAGGGACGTAGTGAAAAGTCTCTCTCATTAATTAAAATGCACATTTATATTTTTTCTTTATAAGATGAAGCAATAGAGTTAATCAATGCTATCCTGAATTTACAAAGTTTCAGTTACTAACAAAATTTAATCCTTCATGTTTCCTTATTTAGCTAAATAATTAAGGTGAAAATTCTATTCAGACTGGGAAGCTGCTTATTAAAATAATCAACTTTTCTCTAATATTCTACTGCAACAAATAAGCCTCGCCGCATAGCATTACATGGGAGGTGAAAGTGACACTGATGAGAAAGACGCCCCTTTGCCCAGATAAATACATATATTTATTTGCCCCCCTCCCATCAGCAAATTTATACAAACAACCATAACCTTGTAACTTTGCATTCATTTCTTTAAAGATTTTTCCTATCATATGAAACTTTCCTGGCCTGGGGTGTATTCAGTCTACTTAGAGTGGCATATTAAAGCAGAACAATTTCAATCCTAATTGCAGAGAAATGGCATCCCTTTCTGGGTGACTGGTTTTGAACTACAGCTCATTACCTGGAAATAAGAGTGTTGCCTCTCTGAATTCCTGTGGTTTGGAAAATTCTTAGCCATCTACAGATACATAGATTGAATCATAGTAGAGAAGAGAACATCTATAGATGATGAATTTCTCCCTCTTTCCATTTAGGTTTAATATGCTTTGAAGGATTAATTGGACCTCTCCCGCCTGTTCCTTAGAAGAAATCCATGAGGAAACCCATTTCAGAGGAAGCTTATTGCAGTGCAGTGAGCTGTACCTCATCCTCTGTCCTCTGGTTATGCAGAGTTAGCCCCTCTGTCTCCAGGCTCTTTTAGCTTTAGGCTACAGCCTGGCTTTCTATACATCCTTCTCTTTTGCAGAGTTGATCCAAACGGTCTATAAATAACACTTGGCTTAACACAGGTTAAATTAGACCTCCCTCGTGTGAAGCATTATTCCCACGGAGAGGACTTTAAAAGGCAAGACAGTTGGTACCAGGGCTCGGACTACTGTACCCTCAGCAAATGGAATGAAACAGCAATGCGCTTGGCTATCAGAGAGACACCTTGCGCGCAACCTGTTCCAGACCCTTTGAATCTCAGCGTCTTCCTCGGTGCTAGGAAAAGTGGCCCACTTGCTAAGGCAGGATTAAGAGCGATCTGCAAAACCCAAGCGTATTTCACCAGCACCTCCTAGGGGCCGCGTGCGGGTATGAGGCTCGGAGGTGGGTCCAGGCGCAGACCCTTTCCTTGAAGTGTCAGTTTCACTCTCCCATACGCACAAATCCAGCCGGGCTGTGCCGCCCAGAATACGAGCTAGTTTGTTGAAGTAGTTTGGCGTCTCTAGGAGGCCTTTCAGAGGTTTAAATAAACTGCGCGGAAGACACATTTGATCGCTTGAGGAAATGCACATTCAACACACACACACACACACACACACACGGATTTCAAACTTGGGGACTCCTAAATATCCTTTAAGAGCAAAGCTGCGTTATGACACCAAAGTACACACACACACACACACACACACACGGTTTAATCTGTAACGTTCCAGGGTCCACACCCGGTTCGCGCTGAAGCTGACGGAGCTTCTGAAAGGGTCTCTGGAAAGGGTCTACATGCTCTTGCCTGGCTGCTGGGAAGGAGGGCGGGGAGGCGCTGATGCGCGGCAGCGCTGAGTGTCTGTAGGAGTCGCCGTTCCAGAGAGTTCATTACTCTTTAATTGCTCTGATTTTAGATCAGCAGAGCGTGCCGGGCGCTGGTGCAGACAGAGATTGAGGGCGGGCCCTGCGAGAGCGAGCGAGCGGTTCACCCTTCCGAGCAGTCTAGGCGCTTTGTAAGTAATTGACCCAGAGCCGGGAGGAGGGATAGCTTCTTCTCCCAGGCAGCTGCAACCCTCGCGCGCGTCTGAATCCCGCTGGGTTCTGCGAGCCGGTCGCGGTCCCTTTCCCCGTTTAATTCGCGGCTCTTCAGCGCACCGCTGGTCCTGGGGGGGTGGGGGGTGGGGGGCGGGCGGATTCAGAGGGTGGGAGGGGGGTGAAGGGAGAAGAAGACGCGCCCCGGCTGAAAGGCTGAAATGCAAGCCTCCCCGGCTGCCACCGCTTCTCCCGGACCCTGGCACCTCGCGAGCCTCTGGGGGCGCACGCCCCGCCCCGCAGCCACAGACGACAGAAGAGGGGAAGTGTAGGGCTGGCGAAGGGGTTGGAAGCTTTGCCCAAGGGCCAGGCTGCCACGAGGCAGCCGCAAGAGCCCGGCCGCGGAGCTTCCCACCTGCTGCCGGCCGGGCCGGGGCGCAGCTTCCCCCTCCCTTGCGCAGCCGGACCGGCGGCTGGGGCGCGGTGGAGGGGGGCGGGGCCGGACGGGAAGGAAGCGGCGGCAGGTTCTCCCCGGCGGCAGCCCCGCGGCCGCGGGCGCAGCATCCTCCCTCCCCGCGCGGTCCCCGGGGCCAGGCGCGCTGCGATTGGCCGGCGCGGCCGGGGGCGGGGCCAGGCGGGCCGGTGGCTCGCGACGCCTCAAAAGAGCCCAGGAAAGCTCAGAGCGCCCTGGAGCCCCGGCCAGCGCGCAGCCCGCCCGGCGCCGGCAAGCTGGGTCTTGGGAATGCTGCTTCGCCCTGGCTCGCTCGCTTGTACAAACTCCTGGATCTTACATGCCTCTGTAACCCCCCACTTCCACGCCATGTCCCCATGCTCCTGCGCCGGCAACAGGTAAGGGCTGCTGTGTGTTTTCTTCCCTCCTTTCCTCTCGTTGCCTGTGCGTCCCGGGGAGTGGACTCGGGCTGCCGTCCCCGACCCTCCCCTGCCCCGCCGCCCCAGAGGTGCCCAGCTGTCACTCTGCCTTAGCGCTCACCCACGCTCCGGAGTCCCAGACCATGCCTATAGAGCTTGTGCGCGCACCAGAACACCCCCAGAGCTAAAAATACTGAGACATGCTTGGAACAGTTGAGCAATAGAAACAGATTTCTCTGCAGCATCTGTTTGTGCTCATAACTTCCAATGCACCAGCTGTAGCGAGATACTGAGTTTGGAGACAAGGGCGAGGGAGCCTCTGTTCGCTCTCGCTCTAAGCGGAAAAAAAGGGGGGAGCGGGTGCGTCTAGAGTACTGGTCTCAGACTTTGGCAAACCTGGGGACGCAGCGCTAGATCTGGATCCTTGGTGTCTTCCCCCTCACCCCCGCCCCTTTGTCATTGCTTCAAGTGTAGCTTCGAGTACCAAACCCAGCGAGCGTCTCAAAGTTGCTTTGCTGGGGAAGAGAGCGGGAGCTCGCGTTGGATTTCAGCCGGAAGACAGCAAAACTTTCACATCCTATGTCACTCTCCCCTGAGCAACTTGTTATTCTTTGTAATAATAATATTAACACCGAAATTGGAAGACAGTGTGGTTTCAGGGAAGCATAGTGGTCAAACGACTTGATTCTGCAAAAGATTGCATCATAACATAGAGTCATCATGACAGTTGGAAAAAAAATCGAGATAGGAAACGGGTAGTTTATCGTCTGTGTCTGGGTAATCCTATCAGTAGGATGGTAACTGGAATACCTGTGAAACCTGGGGATTTTCATAAACTCAGAATTTACCTTTTAGGAAACAAGGCATTATTTGGAAACGTGTTTTGGGTATGCGAGGAGTGCATATTGCTTTGTACCACTTGTTTTCTTTTCGCGTTAATAATCGGTAGGCTGTCAGATTTCCTCTCACTAACCGCTGTTGTGTGTCTGCTGTATGTTACCTGTACACTTGCTAGCTTTTTCCTGCTCGCTTCCAACCCTGCGCCAAGTGTTTTATTTATATTTGCCATTATCCGGAAAAATCCCCAGGCTCAGGAGTAAGAGATGTTACTTTAAGGATGGTGGGAGGGGTGAGAGTTGGGGTCAAGGTCATGTCACTTTACTTTCAGCCCCTCCCCCTCCCCATTTGCTGGCACTTCCTTTTGTATTATTGCTCTCCATAGGGATATTTGTTCCGAGCTCTTGTGAATGTGGCGTTAAAACACACACACACACACACACACACACACACACTCGCTATTTCTACTTCCTTCAGACTTTCTGGTTGTAGAATCCCTGGTTAGCTGTAGAGTCCTTGTATGACTTTTGAGTAGCATGGGAGTCTGACCATGTCTTTACCTGAGCAGCCGGACTGTTTCAAGCTTTTTTCTTTTTAGTGTATATTTTTTGTTGGCCAAAGAGGTATATTTTTCAGCATGTGCACATGTTGAGTGAGGCTACCTGCATTGTTGGGTGTAAAAGTTATAGGGCTCACGTAGACGAGTGGGTATCCCGCCTCCCTTACCGCCCCTCCCCCTCCCTTCTGTTTACTGAGCCTCTGAGAGGTTGCTTTGCTAGCCTAGAGCTCTAATAGCAACAGTGTGCCCAGAGCACACTCAAGCCGGTCTATATGGCGTCAGCAGGGGAATAGCTTCTCTAGACACTCAGCCGACCTCTCTTTCATCCCAGGGCACTTTCTTTTACCATCCTTATTTCCTATCCTTCCTTAGAAACTTTCTTATTTGCTCCACGCCACGACCCTATGAGGGGACCCACTTATTCTCATTTATTCTTCATGGTTACATGTTTCTCTTCTTTTATACTCCGTATTGGGAATATTTCCTTTATGTTAAAAATGATTTGGATGCATTCATTTACACCGTGTTGTCTCCTCGACCGTGTATGTGGATCCACAGCTCTCTCTCCTTTAACATCTACCTTGAGAGTGAAGCCCTGAACTATTTTTTTCCGTTGCTTATGCTTCATTTTGGCTCGGCCTATAAATAGTCATAACATGAAGAGCACCACATGTAGCCTCTCAGTTTCCCAGGAATACTTTCTACCTCATTGGTTATAGCCTGGGTAAAAATGATGATCTGTGTCTGTTACATTTACATCAGGCCCCTAAATACTTTAGCTGAAAACGGGGGAATTTACACATTGTTCATCAACCCGAGTATCAATTCTCCCGAGTTGTGCCCATCGAGGGCTCCAATCACGTGATATTTTCATCTATTCTTAATTAAGAACGTATCAAGAATAGAGCCCTAAAATGAAGTTACACGAAAGCCCTATTCCTAATTAAAGTACTTTCCCAGATGCTCATGAATCGGTGATTTTCAGTGTGAGAAGCGCAGGCGAGGAAGTTTTCTGGTTGCTTGAGGCCGCTCAGGCATGCGGGCAGGTTAATAGGAAAGACGTTCTTCAGAGCGGAATATTAAGACAATTACCCTCTCACACGTTGGCAGGTGTGAGAGGGTAATCGTCAGCTCCACCAGAGTCTGAATGCACATCATGTGTGTGCGCACATATACACACGTAAATCTGTTTTGGAGCATACCTGCTGGAAGTGACAAAAGTTTCCATTTTGCCAAAAAAAATCCTTTTTTCCCCCCTCTCCAGGCAGAAATGGTAGAATTTCTAAATGATGCTCCACATATGGAACAAATTCTGTCATTAGCAATGGAAATAAGACAATAATAGTTGCTCGATACAGGCTCTTTTCAAGATTCTAAATGTGGAAAGCTATTCGTAGGAAGCTGGTAGTGTGTGTTTTGTGGAATTCAAGCTAATGTCCTGGGGTCAAGATTTTTGGAAAGTCGTAATTCAGTCTTTAGATTTCATATGGTTGTTATGCTTTAATCTGGAAAGAGTGCAGAAATAAGTCAGAAGAAATTTGAGACTGTCTACTCATGGGCCCTAATGGTAACTCAGATGGAAGGATTGTTTTGAATCATGAAAAGGGAATTTCTTGGTGTCAGCTTATAAGATTCTGAAGTCACACAGAGCTCAGGGATACAAGCACTATTTAAATGAGGCCTCCCTCGCCCCCCCTTCTTGGAAAATGCACCTGCATTCAGTGTCATGTTGTGATCTCTGTTTTTGTGTAGAAATGCTTGGCAACTTCATACGGGCCGAGTGAGCTGAAATCACTGTTTAAAAAAATTCTTTCCGTGTCCAGGATCTAGAACCCTGAGGAATAGGAGTCTTGTTTCTTTTGTCCAAGTACAAACTTCATGGGGAAGCAGACAAAACATTGAAGCAGGTGGAAGGCTGGGAAGGCACAGCAACTTCTTTTTATAAAGTAATTCAAAGGCACTTTCAAATCAGGCACACTTAGGTGTCAAAAGCTGCCAAAGTGTAACACACATTGCAATTTTCACAGATGACTAATCTCAGGAAAAATGTGTTGGGGCGCATTCTTGCATAATAACTTGGATAAAAAGGGAGAAGTGAAAAGACTGTAACAAGACATTTTCAAAGACAATGCACCTTGCCTCTCTTTAAGGGGGTGCCCGAAACAGATCAATGATTTGCTCTCTTTGTTTGCAGTTGGCTTGGCTGAACAGTGGTTCTGTTAAGTGCTTAATCTGAATGTGGCTTGGGGGGAGAAAGAAAAAGTGGAGTCTTCGTCATCAGGGCTTCGACAGATTTCTGATCCTGTCCATCTGTTGTTCATTGACCCCTTTAATACAGGAGAGAGATTTGGTGGTTTGAAAAGTCGAGCATCACTTTTATTTCTCAGATCTGTGCTATATTCATTTTTTAAATTTGTATTTGGTCAACAAAACACCCTAGACTTTCTCCTAGGCTTTTGTGAGTCCAGGAAAAACGAGCTTCTTTGGAGCAAAATTGGAAAGTCAAAGTCAATGGGTGGTTTTTACCTGGGCCGGGGTGGGGAGAGATGGAGCAGGAGGAGAAATCTGAAAACTACTATTTGTTCTCATTAAGTAAAGGTGAGTGCGTTCTCCATAGGAACAGAGAGCAAGCAGCGGCACTGGAAGTGAAAAGTCAGCTGAGGGACTCTTATGATTTACTACTGCAAAGTCGTCTCTGTTTGGGAAAACATAGACTTGGACTTCCACGAAATGAGTTCCAGCTTTATGTCAATCCGCTAAAGACCTGGTCCTTGGGCACAAAGGTGCTTACTTCCTAGCCTGTCATCACACATGACAATCCCATCTCCAGAGACTTTCAGGACTCTCATTGCTAGGCAACAGGATCCCTCTGTATCCCCCAGAGTAAACCTGTGTCTTCAAGTCAGAATCACTTGCGCTAACAGAGATGTTGTCAGGCGTTTCTGCCTAGTGGCCGCTTTCAGTGTGTGAAGTGACGGAATAAGCCCAAACAGTCTCCAGAAACTGGGATCCCTTTCAGATGATTAGAAGGGCTGTCTGCTCAGTTTTATCTTTTAAACAAAATAGTCGGTGCTTTTGGATTTCAACTTGTCATCAAGGGCTCTCCTATTCTCTCAACATGCACCTGCTGTTCAATTAATATTAATGTTCTGCGTTCATGCGAAATGCTCTCCCGACATGTCCGCGTTCTTAAAGCTTCATGGCAAACCTTGGAGTTAGAAAGTCTTTCTTCTGCCTAATCACCTGGGACCCCCAGCAAGTAGCGAAGGCAAAGGAAGAGAATAAGAGGAGAGAGGTAGCTCTGTAAAGTAGAATATTCCAGATCGCTGGCAAAAAATAGGGGAAGGGAGACCTGAGACTTCAGCTGAAAGACTGTCATGAACAACTAACTCTTCTGTGTTTAATGACTTCATGCTTCTAAATAATATAAGAAAATATTTTCTTTTCTGTCTATTTCTCTGGGGCTACAAGGAAACGAAAAACCCAGTAATTCAACGTAGAGGACATTTATCTATATCTGACCCTGTGTCTGGCTAGGAAATGTTGCCTTAGGGAGTAGACTTCATTTTTCCATGACTTCTTTTGTAACGAACGATCTCTCTCTCTCTCTCTCTCTCTTTTTTTTGGTAGGACCTGTTCTCTGGATGTCAGCTGAGTTACTAAGGTGACTCTGCACGCCAGGAGAGAGACCTTGGTAGAAAGAACCTTAAGGCTCTTGGAGACCCCCATCTCTCCTTCTTTTCTGTGTGTGTGGGTCTTCACTGAACATTCAAACCTGTTTCTCCAAAGGGTTTTGCAAAAACTCAGACTGTTTTCCAAAGCAGAAGCGCTGGCGTCCACAGCAGAAGTGATGGGCAGCGTACGCACCAACCGCTACAGCATCGTCTCTTCGGAGGAGGACGGCATGAAGCTGGCCACCCTGGCGGTGGCCAATGGCTTTGGGAACGGAAAGAGTAAAGTCCACACTCGACAGCAGTGCCGGAGCCGCTTTGTGAAGAAGGACGGCCACTGCAACGTGCAGTTCATCAACGTGGGCGAGAAGGGCCAACGGTACCTGGCGGACATCTTCACCACGTGTGTGGACATCCGCTGGCGGTGGATGTTGGTTATCTTCTGCCTGGCTTTCGTTCTCTCCTGGCTGTTTTTCGGCTGCGTGTTTTGGTTGATAGCGCTGCTCCACGGGGACCTGGACGCATCCAAGGAGAGCAAAGCGTGCGTGTCCGAGGTCAACAGCTTCACGGCCGCTTTCCTCTTCTCCATCGAGACGCAGACCACCATAGGCTACGGCTTCCGCTGCGTCACAGACGAGTGCCCCGTGGCTGTTTTCATGGTGGTCTTCCAGTCCATCGTGGGCTGCATCATCGACGCCTTTATCATTGGCGCGGTCATGGCCAAGATGGCCAAGCCCAAGAAGAGAAACGAGACCCTGGTCTTCAGCCACAACGCCGTGATCGCCATGAGGGATGGCAAGCTCTGTCTGATGTGGCGGGTGGGCAACCTTCGGAAAAGCCACCTGGTGGAAGCTCACGTGCGAGCACAGCTCCTCAAATCCAGGATTACTTCCGAAGGGGAGTACATCCCCCTGGATCAAATAGACATCAACGTCGGCTTTGACAGTGGCATTGACCGCATATTTCTGGTGTCCCCCATCACCATCGTCCACGAGATAGACGAGGACAGCCCTTTATACGATTTGAGCAAACAGGACATCGACAACGCGGACTTTGAGATCGTGGTGATACTCGAAGGCATGGTGGAAGCCACGGCCATGACCACGCAGTGCCGGAGCTCGTACCTGGCCAACGAAATCCTCTGGGGCCACCGCTACGAGCCCGTCCTCTTCGAGGAGAAGCATTACTACAAAGTAGACTATTCGAGGTTCCACAAGACTTACGAAGTACCCAACACTCCCCTTTGTAGCGCCAGGGACTTAGCGGAGAAGAAATACATCCTCTCCAGCGCTAATTCCTTTTGCTATGAAAATGAGGTTGCCCTCACAAGCAAAGAGGAAGAAGACAGTGAAAACGGGGTCCCAGAGAGCACGAGTACGGACACACCCCCTGACATAGACCTTCACAACCAGGCAAGTGTACCCCTAGAGCCCAGGCCCTTACGGCGAGAGTCGGAGATATGACTAATTCCTCCTCGGGAATAGTTACTTTGAAACGCAGTCTGTTGGTCAAAGGCCCAAAGCAGTTACGCAGACGACGGTACTGGTGAAGAGGTGGTTTGAGACAAGTGACCACGAGGGACTGAGGCTAGCACGATGCTTTCAAAGAAAGACTGTAGGCTCAGAGATGAACCTAAAGCACTAAACATGCCTGCCCCCCCGTGACCCGATGGCACATAACACGTTGTAGAATAAGTTATGGGATGTTTATGTCTTGTCTTGTGTTTTCGTACCAAACTTGAACTTGCAGGCAAGCCTTGGTTGGTTGGGTATTTGACGTCTCCAGAATGCTTCTCTTTAGGGAACAAGAATGTTTTTAAATGGCATCACATTTTTAAATGTTTTCAAGGCAAGACTCTGCCTTAACTTTTGAAAAGCTGCTAACTACACGAACACACATTGTACTGTTGCAGTGTAGTTTTTCTTGTGTGTAATTTAAAAAGTCAGTGTTGAACTTTCTTGAGAGCTCATGGTATGCGCTTCAAAGTGGCAGGTATTTGGCTGTTAGTTGCCAAAACGAGAGCCTGATTTTTTGAGGCCAGTAATTTGTTTGCTAGAATTGATTTCTCTCTCTCTCTGTCTCTCTCTGTCTCTCTCTGTCAATCTCTTTCCGGTTACATAAGGGCATTATGTAACACTAGCCAAATGGTAGCCTCTGGGTTGTTGTTATTGGTTTTTTTTTTTTTCTCCATGATGTTAATGGGTGATCTCAAATTTTAAGTTAGACTACCTGAAATAAATACCAAAGAGAATGCACATTTTTGCACAGTGGAGCTTATACTAAAAAGGAAAGAAAGCCCCACGGCTGCCTTGAAATCAAGAGACAATAACTTTGAACCTCAGCAAGACCATGAACTGCCCTCTCCTTTTGCACCTTATTCAGAAAACAGAACATCACACACACAGTCGAGTAAGTGCCGTGCTTTACGTCTCTGTTCCTTCATGTAACTTTCACGTTATAGGAGGAAGAAGACAGGGGAAGAAAAATTCACACGCACGCGATATAAACATCTTTTCTTTCCTTCGAGGTGGTGCTAGCCAGGTGAACGCATACGACGTTGAGAGACGGTGATGTGCCCTTAGATTTTTTTCTGGGTTTTTCCATTTTTTGCACATTCCAAAATTTATTCCAGAAGACAAGACCTAGGTTGAAATGAGTTGGCATCCTTGATGCTGAGCCATCCAGCTTGAAAGATCAATAGGTTTATACCCCTGTGGCTGAATTCCTTGCCCTGACAGCTGGTACATCTCCAGCTTAACTGCATCTTCCAAAAGATGCCACGCCTGGCCTCTAGGCTGGCTCTTACGATCAGGCTGTCTGGACTGAGTCCTACAGCATACGAGGGGGCTGTGAATGCCGAAGTGGGAAGGTGGGAAGATGCCGAAGAGCCATTTTGACGTAGCTCATCAGCTCAAGTATTCAGGAGGGAGGGGAACATTGCTTTTTTTTTTTTTTTTCTAATGGTACAGAGTAGGAATGAAAATGTCTCAGTAATTTAGGGTCAACAAGAGCCGTAGAAATTCTAAGAGACTCACGAGTAAAGGAGATAATGATCTAAAAGGGTCCTTTCCCCTTGATGGATGCACGCTCATGATTGAATCCGAGCTGATCCCTTTTGCCCGTGGAGCCCTAGAGCAGGCTACTTAGGGCACATTGTTTTCCAGAAGCCTCTCCCGCCTGGCTGCCTGACTTGCTAGAAACATTTTGTTTTGTCTTGTTTTCCGCTCTAGCTCAACATAATGGAACTCTCTTTTGGTTTAAAGTTCCTTATTTGTGAATTCTGGGGTTGCTGACTTTTCTTTTTAATTGGCGTCTCAAAATCAACTCTCTTACGGTATTATATCCCTGTATGCCATTAAAAAACAGCTTGTTCTAGAATCCTGTATTTTGTAAACTGTTGTCTGTGATGGTCTCTGGTTCTTGAACAGCCATATCTGAATGCGGTGCCTGCAATAATCGGACAGCCTCTGCTGTCCTCAGCCTTCAGAGTCGATGGGTTTGAACACTGTGGAGTTATTTTCACTGAAACCAAGTTAGAGATATCAAGCAAGTGGATGTTATTTTAAGTCCAAACTTTAAGGCAGATTAGGGAAGTTGTTTAGAGAGTTGGAGGGATTGCGTGGATACAGAATTTTCATTCTTCTGTAAATGGCAAGTGTTCGGCCATTGACAGAGGATGCTGATGGTTTCAGCTGCTGCTACTTCGATATTTTTGCAAAGGAAAATAATCAAACCAAAGAGTATTCAATGGTCTATAAATTAAATGATGATTCAGTGGAGAATGGGGGTGACCACAGAAAAGGCACCTTCCCATCACACAGCTCTGCCACTTAAAAAGACTTGAGATATTTGAAAGGGGGTGGGTAGGGGGCAAGAATGAGGGAGGGAACTCTTGCAACTTCTTTCTGAAAAAGAGAAAAAAAAAATCTAAAATTTCTGGTGCACAGGTTTGTTTTTTTTTTTCAAGAAAATTTTGCAGAAGCTATGTTTTTAAAGTGTACATTTTATAAAGTTTATCAGATATTTTCATATTTAAAGCCAAATGTAAATAGAAATGTAAAGGGAAAAAAGTTGCCATAGAAAGTATGATTTCAGTGCAGCCATTTCTGAGAGCTAGTACCTATATGCTACCGGTTAGCATGGTTTTAGCAAATATTTACCAGCCTTATAAGGTTCGTATTGCTATGTTCTTCTGTTATTTATTTCAGCATGGACTGTTGATTTGAAAGCTTTTTCTAGTTATTAGTATTTTCACAGTGACAAGCTTTAAATGGCAATTTTTTTTTTTTTTTGTCAAGAGCCAAGACACAGGTAATGCACAACGGTTTTTGTTTTTGTTTTTGTTTTTGCTGCATTTTACCTTCAAAACATTTGTCATTGACTGGGTTTCCTTAATTAGTGCACACATGTCATTAGAATGCAGGTTGAAGAGACTCACTGTGAATATCTGGGGTCTGTTCCGGGATCTGTGTTGGCTTCTCCGTGACAAGCAAACCCCCACTGAATTTACTTAGGAATTATTCCCTTTTAAAGAATTTTTGCCCATATCTGGATGGGCATTATATTTTTGGGAGGGGGACTAGATTCCTGGTTATCCTATTTTTAAAGAAAAGGTAGACAAAGTGAATTCTATTTTGATTATTGAGAAAGGAATAGTTTTCTATCCCTCTAAGAGTATACTTGAATCAGACATTTTAAGGATGTCACCCATAACTCTGAAACCATTTCCAAATTCCTGGTGAAAGTTTGTTTTATCTTTTTTTTTTTCAATTCTATCAATGCATTATTTCTTCCCTTCACTTCCTTTCTTCCCTGTCAACTCCCACCTCAAACCTTGATGTTTATTCAATGAGTTCTGTCCCCTAAATCACGTCACTCTTACAAAAAACAAATGTTGGTTCATATTGGATGATAAGCCACTCAGTAAAGGTAAAAAGCTTGTTCTGAGAAACAGAGTGAGTGTTTTTTCACTCTGTGTCCAATAATGTTAAGGTGAAAAAAAAAAAAGAAGAAAAAAAAAGTGCTGCAGAGTCACTCACTCCCAACTAGAATCCCTTTTCTAGTTATGTTGGGTTTCAGCTCTGGGGCTGCGGTGAATTGAACAATCCCGGCCTTTGACAATCGTGAGAGTTATTATTTTCCCGTTTGCTGTCTTTTTGTATCTAAAGTCTTCCTAATGTACTGCACAAACCATGGATTGTACATATTTTTATATATTATGTCTTATTTTATTATTTCTAAATAAAAAATTAAAAATTGAAAACAAATCAGTGCAAGAATCTTTGGGCTCCCTGTATGGTTACCGTAGCATCCCTGAGATAGAAAGCAAAGGTTCCCAAACAAGAGGGCATAAACCCTGATAGTTTGGATAAATAGAACCAATCACCGAAACAGGTGTGGGGGGCAGATTACTTTAATCCAAGTAAGAGGAAGTCAAGCTTGTATTTTGTTTCTGGACAGAATGGCCTAGATAGAAAAGACCGAGAAACAAGCAAACAAAACTAACAAAACGTGTAAGGTTTAGATTTTGAGTCTCTGTGCTGACAACAGGAGTTACTCTTTATTGAGCCTAACTGGGTAGGGTTCTGGCTTTCAATTATTTCATTCCCCCGAAACCAAATCAGGTTATTATATTCTCGTGTAATAGATCAGAGTTGGCAAATATGTTCCCTAAAAGGCCAGATAGTAAATATTTTTGGCTTTGTGGAACAGTCTTTGTCAGAACTATGCAGCTCTGCCCTGGTACTACAAAATCAACCACGGAGAATACAACAGCAAATGGTGCGGCTGTCTGTCAATAAAACTTTACTTATACAAACGGCTGGAGGGCCAGATTTGGCACATGGTCTGTAATTTATTGACCTCTGTTATACAGGAAGAAACTGAGGCTGGATTTGAAAGCTAATAAATCATCGAGCGGGTATTCAAATTCAGGTTTTATGTGCTTCTAAATTTAGTTTAATCCACTAAGCTATAGAGCGTTTCAGGGTACCAAGGTACCAAGGATCTGTGGTCTCAGAGAAAATGTCAACTCCTCTGGCAAATTTCAAATAGCTTAACTGTTTTCCACCATTGGAAACACTGAGGAAAATCCCCATCCTGAAATATGGGTTGCTCCTTAATATTTTTCCTTTAACAAATATTTTTCTTTTAACAAAGCCCTTACTATGTTTTGAAGATGGTTCTACATTCTTTATGAGTATTGAATAATTTAATCTTAAGAGCAACCCTGTGGAGTGTGCATGATTATTATCCCTATTTAAGAAATGAGGGGACTTCCCTGGCAGTCCAGGGGTTAGGACTCTGTGCTACCACTGCAGAGGGCCCGGGTTTGATCCCTGGTTGGGAAACTAAGATCCCACAAGCCATGCGGTGCAGCCAAAAAAAAAAAAAAAAAGGAAATGAGGTCACTGAGGCCCAGAGAGGCTGAGTATCTTGTGTAAGCACACACAGCTAGTAAGTATTAGAGCTGAGCTTTAAACTGAGGCCATTTAATTTGCAGCAACGTGGATGGATCTAGGGATTATCACACTGAGTGAAGTAAGTCAGACAGAGAAAGACAAATACCATATGATATCGTTTATATGTGGAATCTAAAATATGACACAAATGAACTTAACTATGAAACACAAACAGACTCACAGACATAGAGAACAGACTTGTGGTTGCCAAGTGGGGAGGTGGGGGAGGGATGGATTGGGAGTTTGGGGTGAGCAGATGCAAACTATTACTATATATAGAAGGGATAAACAACACGGTCCTACTGTATAAGCACAGGGAACTGTATTCAAGCTCCTGGGATAAACCATAATGGAAAAGAATATGAGAAATAATGTACATATGTGTATAACTGAATCACCTTGCTGTACAGCAGAAATTAACACAACGTTGTAAATCACCTATATTTCGATTAAAAAAATAAATGGAGGCCATTTAGCCCTGGGCTGAGCTTTTTATCATTATATACTACGCTTTCCATTTGGAGGCATTCTTGGGAAAAGTTTCATCATTTTGTTTCAGGCCTCTCTGCTTCTCAGTTTTTATTCTCCTTGGTGATGAAAATGCATTCTTTTTCTCCGCGTAGGAGACTATACATGAGCACCCACCTCCTTCATAACCTGCTCTACAATTGCTCCCTTGGTTCCTGAGGAGAGAGGACAACTCACAAAGGTAGATTAATTACAAATAAGCATCAGTTGTGGGATTTAGGTAAATTTCAAACTTCAGATTAATTTCAGTTAACTAGGAATCGCTGAGGTCTGTCCCGAGGTGAAACCACAAAGGTCTGTTACTAACCAAACGGCAGGCACCTCACCACGTCACACACTTCTGCTTTCCTCCAGCTGTGGGCCGCCAAAGGTGTAACATGATCCGCTTGGTGATTGGTCCCATTAAACAAGATACAGGGTGGTAACTCCAGGCAACAGGTTGAGTGCTATATGAGTCCCACCTCTACTTTAAAAAAAAGAAAATTAACTTGTACAAAAAGAAAAGGCGAGGGTAGAATTTCAGAGGTTTTCTGCTTAGGCCTTTTCAGTGAAAGCCAAGCAAGGCCTCCCAACTCCAGCCTCTTTAAGCAACAACCTCTAGATAATACTCACAAAGAAGAAAACATGTTTCTCTCTAGAAATTTCCATATTAAAGCTCGAAACACTGACTACATCAATCAGATTTGCCTTCCCCAATTAAAAGAAACAAAAGAAACGAAATAAAAAGAGAAACCTAGCTTTTTGCATTTTGAGTGAGCAAAGGAGCCTAGTGACCTGATGATTTGAGCCACTATATGAGGTTTGTTATAATGACTTAAACATTTTTATATAATTATAAGGTGATACCTGCAAGGCATGGGTGAATAAAACTATCATAGTACCTGGCTCTGGAATAGGTTGACCAGCTGTCCTGGTCTGTTTGGGACACAGGGTTTCCCCAGGATGCAAGACGGGCAGTCCTAGAACTGGAAAAGTCAGTCATCTGCTTTGGAGGCTAGAGGAGTACAAGTGTTGGGAAAGTGAAGAGAGAAAAGGTGAGCCAGACTCAGCACAAGTGTTACTAAATAGTAAGAATAATAATGATGGATAATTACACGTAAGTGGTTCTCTTGGAATAACGGAAATTTGTTGCCTCGAGGGCATTCATTGTTTTGGAGGAATGGTTTGCTAAAATATTATACAATTCTCTGCCTCATTCAAAAAATAGTGTGTATTATTTAACGTTTCCTTGTGTGGTTCAAGCTACTAGGTGCGTCTCTTCCTGGTGGGGTGTGCTTTGAAGTCTGTCCATTAAACAATCAGCTACTATTTTGTCCTTAGCACCATTTAGGTTCTTTTTTTTTTTCCGTACGCGGGCCTCTCACTGTTGCGGCCTCTCCCGTTGCGGAGCACAGGCTCCGGACGCGCAGGCTCAGCGGCCATGGCTCACGGGCCCAGCCGCTCCGCAGCATGTGGGATCCTCCCGGACCGGGGCACGAACCCGTGTCCCCTGCATCGGCAGGCGGACTCTCAACCACTGCGCCACCAGGGAAGACCCCATTTAGGTTCTTGCTTCTCTCTGCTGTTTTGAGGAAATCAGATAATCCATTATAAAGACTATATGACTAATAATAGCCAGAAAGGTACAGGTGAGACACAAAAGACCTGGCTTGAGCGTAGAGTTTTTGTGGTGATGGTACTAATTTTCAGAGATCTTTTTTATTTCAAGTGTGAAATTACATTCTGAATGGTTGACTCTGTTAATGGGTTTGGCTTCTAGAAAATTCTATTCAGTTTGACCCAAAATTTATTGAGGAATTATTATATGGTACTGGTTACTCAAAACTTTCTGTATGGATTTTGTCTTCAATAGGACACAGTTTGGAAAAAGGGTGGTACCATTGTATATTCATTTTGTCTTAAAACTGAGTTTTATATACAAAAAGTCTCTGTATAATTATAAGTACCAGTTGTTGAATACTTATGACTTATTAGGCACTGCACAGAGATCTTCACTTGATTAAATATTTTTACTGGGTTGTGACCATGGATTCAAATATTCCTGCAACACCTTATTGGGAATCATTTGAGGTAGTTTTGTAAAAACTTTGCTCCCTAAGATGCTGTCCCTTTACTTCTTCCCGCTAAATGACCGCTCTGACCCCAGACACTGCTTAGATTAGGTCTGAAATTATCCTCGCCTTTGGGCAAGTATCTGGGTTCCCTGCTGTATAACGAACAAATGAATCAAATCTCACACTGTGTCGTTCTATTTGGCTTTTGTTTTTCAAATTTTTGCTAAAACTCTTGTATGTCTAAAGTCCCAGTTAAGCAACGTTTTATTTGATCCTGCAAACAAAGAGAGCATGTTTCACTAAATAGCATCTAGGAGTTTCCTTTAAAATATATGAACAGCTGCATTAGGCACTTAGACCCATGAAAACAGATTATTTACCAATAGAGACATTTCAAAGGCAAGTGTGGACACATCCCTGACAACACTTGGCAAAGCACCCTCAGATGGCAACCATTCATACAAAAACTCAGGAGAGAGGCTTCCCTGGTGGCACAGTGGTTAAGAATCTGCCTGCCAAGGCAGGGGACACGGGTTTGAGCTCTGGTCCGGGAAGATTCCACATGCCGCGGAGCAACAAAGCCTGTGCGCCACAACTACTGGGCCTGCGCTCTAGAGCCCATGATCCACAACTACTGAGCCTGTGTTCTAGAGCCCACGAGCCACAACTGCTGAGACTGCGAGCCACAACTACTGAAGCCCGCGCTCCTAGAGCCCATGCTTCGCAACAAGAGAAGCCACCGCCATGAGAAGCCCTCGCACTGCAACGAAGAGTAGCCCCCGCTCGCTGCAACCAGAGAAAGCCCGCACGCAGCAACAAAGACCCAGCACAGCCAAAAAATAAAAATAAAAAATAAATAAGTTTATTAAAAAAAAACAAAACTAAGGAAAGTGGATCCTCCGTGCCGAGGTTTTCTTCAGTCCTGCCATGAGCTCTTGGTGGTCAGAGGTCTCCTCCCTTCCTTTGCAGGCTCCGCTGAAAGTTACAGCCTGCATCACTTGGGCACATCCAGTCAATGAGGCAGCTGAAGAAGATGCCCCAGGGTTGCCATGGAAATGGAAAGAAGCATCGAAGCACCTTCTCCTGCATACTCCTTAATTTAATCTGAGTGACTTTATTCAAGAACCAAAAATAAAACGTGCACCAGGATGTAATTATATAAAGAGCTGTGTTGGATGATAAATACAGTATGTACTTTTGCCTTGGTGTACAGCTCTCTTCTCCCTTCTATTCTGAAACATTTGAACTTTTCCAGCAGGAGTCTTCCTGTAAGGTTTAATTGAAGCGAGGCACAGATTTACCAAGATAAGGCAGTGAGCCTTGCTTGGGAAATTCTACCTTGCCCTGGCTCATACGTCTTATATGAATGTAGAGTCTCCTAAAACAAGGTCCACTTCCAGGGTCTGCTCATATTGGACCATCTAACAAGCTCACTGGCACCAACTGAAATTGCTCTGCCTTCAGGCGTTCACCAGTCTTAAACATTCTATAGGCTTATGATCATTTTCTAGGATAATAAAAAGAAGTGGATAGGAGAATGCCAAAACAGCAATTAGTGAAGGGCAACAAAAAAAATTTTTTTTTTAAATCCTGTTGCTACTTGCAATAAACAAGCTGTTTCACAACAGAGAGATGGGGGACGGAGATGCAAAGACCTCAGCAGTGGTCCTATTGCAATACTCACCTGGGAGAAAGGGGTCGGGATGTAAAGAGTCTGCCCCCATTAGAAGTTCACACCTTCTAATGGACTGATGAATTACGTTGGCTAGAAGAAAAAGTGACCTCTTCTTCCCACCATCCTTAAGTGAAATAAGGCAGTCCTGAACCTGCACATTGGCATGATTTAAAAAGGGCTTAGGGGGCTTCCCTGGTGGCGCAGTGGTTGAGAGTCCGCCTGCCGATGCAGCGGACATGGATTCGTGCCCCGTTCCGGGAAGATCCCACGTGCCGCAGAGCGGCTGGGCCCGTGAGCCATGGCCGCTGAGCCTGCGCGTCCGGAGCCTGTGCTCCGCAACGGGAGAGGCCACAGCAGTGAGAGGCCCGCGTACCGCAAAAAAATAAATAAATAAAAGATAGAATAAAATAAAAAGGGCTTAGGTTGCTATTTCCTGCTAGTGATTTGCATGAAGCTCTGTGCAATATAGGATTTACTTAAAAAGGAAAATGCAAAGGTACAAGGTGTGTCTGGTGAGCTAGAATACGATCCTATCTTTTGTAAAAAAAAAAAAAAAAAAAATGTGCTGGTCCAGATAGTGCCATTTGTAAAACTGGCCTGGCCGTATTGTTTAAATGCATATGAAAACCAGCTACATGCTTGCAAAAAAAAAAAAAAGAAAGAAAGAAAGAAAGAAAAGAGAAAGAAAAAAAAAAGGAACTGAAGAATTTCCTTGAATACCTACCTAAGCTTGGAAATTTTTACTTTAATGAATCTAGTATTTCCAGACCTTTGTAACCAGATGTACGGAACAACCACTCAGAGGAGGTTATTACTCTATCCATATTAGTGGCACAGTGGAGTTGAGTTCTTGTAGGTTGATGTGGAGAAAACAAAAACAAGTCAACAACATCAACAGCAAAAACCCCCAGAAACAAAATCCATCTGAACTCAAAGCCATGTGGATATTTAAAGCTGTGTTTGAGGAACTTCAAATGTATGTTCACATATTTATTTATTTTCCTTAAAGAAACTTGCCATTCTAAGAAATTCTTTAAGGAACCACCTATAAGTTTTGTGCAACAGATTTGATTTCTCCCTTTTCTTTTTATTTCTGTGTAAGATGCATTTAACCCCACTTAGTGAAATGTGATTTGCAGCCTGAGTCATCTCCTGCGGAGAAATGGCTGCAAAAAGTTGCCTTTTTCTAAGGACTTGAGACTTTTGAGCCTTAGTTTGCTCCCCGGAAAATAAGAATAAAAACAGAATTTTGTGAGATATAAAGGGAGAGAGTTTTTGTAAAAGTGCTTCATAAATTATAAAGTACTATACATATGTTAGTTTTATACTTGTAGTAGCAGTTTTTCATTTTCTCATATAGATTTTACTCCAAATTCAAGACATTTAAGTGCACCCAGAAAGAAGGGAGCTTGTCGCATTTGGGAAACGTTCACCAAGCATCAAGCACCTAGAACTATGATGGGTATCGAGCTTACAAAGAGCTTACAGTGGCATGAAGGAAATGAGAACAACAATTACGGTAATCTAATTTTATATTTCTATATTTGTGCTCTGACTTTGGCAATCAAAGCAGAAGACCTCCAGTACAGTGTCTGTGCAAGAAATGCAAGCATACTCTTTTCCACTCTTGCTGAGAAAATCCATCCCATTACCTGTCATGTTATATTATATGCATTAAATGCCAAGGTGGTTTTCTTTTTTTCTTGCACTGGAGTTTGTAAGGTGGCACTTATACACCTGGAGCCTGCTGCTACGTGAAGGGAAGTTGTTGTTCTTGGCAAAATGCCAAACCTATCAGATTACAGAATCAATTTCCTTTATCTTGGGGCGCTGGACTCTTTTCAGGACGCAAGAGGGATAGGATTTCACAGCTTGTTTGGACACACTGGTCGTTTCTTATTCTCATTTATTCCGGGAGAAGTGTGTAGTCTCCTGGCACACCTCCTAGTCGGGTCAATGCCTGAACAAGAAATGCATTAGGTGCCCCAGATGCCTTCAGCTGAACAAAATGGCTTTATTGCCCCAAAACACAACGGCTTTCCAACTGCCAAAGGTTGGCTCTTCCTGGACCTTCTAGCCAAACAAAAGCAGCCTTGCTCTTTGAGAGAAGTTTGGTAATATTTCTATCAGGGTTGGTTGTGTAAGAAAACCTCCTCTGTTAACCTTGGATCCCAAACTGATTTCCCCTCATTGGACTCCGAAGGATTCCTTCCCTATCACTTCCTTGCAGATATATGTATATTTTTTTTCTTCACCATCTTCATCACTTCATTTTGCAGGTCAAATCTTTACCAAATTTTCACGTCACCGAAAGCTTTCTGGAAAATGTGCTAAAATGAACCATCTATTTTCTTTTCGACAAATTTTTTTTTAAAAGAAAGCCAAATTCCTGACAAAGAATTATGAGGAGGTTCCTTTTGCCCATCACCCCACCCTAACACATACACACACGCGCATGAAACTAAATGCACTCACGATGATGCCCAGGGGCCTCATATTTAAGGAGTCTTGCTTGTGACATTGGTAAGATGAAAGGGGAAATTCAACCCAGAAACTGTACGAACATCACATAATTTGAGGCATTTGACCTGAATTATTTATTATTTACTACATGTGTTATGATTACAGGAAAGGAAATAATAATAATGATGGGATTGTTGGTGATTCTCGTTTTTTTCTTTATAATCTATTTCTAGTTTTCATATATTTTACCATGAAAATATACCTCTTTTTCAGGTCTTATTAAGAGTTTTGAGTTGCACTTGTAGTTCATTTTTCCTATTCTTGTTTTCTTTGTTTTATAATAACGGTTAGTCTATAAAGTATCATCTGAGTACCACTTTTGCCAAAATCCGTAAGTTTCTGGACCTGCCGCATCCTCATGTTATTTATGTATTTATTTATTAAAAGTGTCTGAGTCCTTTGTAATAACCCAAAGGTTATCGAAAAGCGTCTTTAAAAATGTCCAGCTGGATAGTTGTTTTTTTGTGTGCGCTTTCGTGTGTGTGTGTGTGTAAGGAGCCTATCTCATTCCTCTTGTTTTTAATATATAATTTTATTGAACTGTGGTCAGAAAACATAATGTTATTTTCTTTACAACATAATGGCCATTTTCTTGGGAATCTGCCATAACTGAAATAAAAGTATATTTGCCCTTTGTTAGGTGCAAAGTCTATATGTTTATATAACATATGACGATAACATATAAGTCTATATGTTATCATTATATAATTCAAAGATTCAATACCCTTAAATATTTTCTATCTGTTGAATCTCTTGACTGCCGAACTAAGTCTGTTTAAATCTCTGCCATAACAGTGGAATAGTCCATTTTTACTTGTCTTGAAGGGCACTTGTGTCCTGTATATCTCAGATATATTAAGTTATGATATATTAATATATTGATATAAGATATATTGTTATGTGATATATCACTATGATATACTGATATATTGCTCATGGTAATGGTTGTTAAATCTTATCGGCAAATTGTAACTTTATCAAATACAATAATTATCTTTTTGCCTTGAATTATTTATTTTTTTGTCAGACATTAATGTGGTAATGCTGTTTTAGGGTTTGGTTTTGTTTTGTTTTGGTATTTACCCAGTATATCTTTATTTTTCACCCTTTATTCTCTATCTTTTTATGTCTGATTATTTTTACATGTCTGATTTTTAGAACAAATTTGAGGAGGACATCTAGGACATCTATATTATGAATAATCACATTTTCTATTTTCCTTTGCCCCTTCTCTTTCTTCTCCGTCCATTAATATATTAATGTATTTGTCTTTGTTTCTTCTTCTATTGGCTTTTGTATGTATGTTCTATTTCTTAATTTTAGTGGATGTCATTATGTGTTTAAGCACTGTATTTAAACAAATCATTCTGAAAATGCCTAGAACTTGTTTGCATTTTCATCTATTTTTTTTTCGCTAAGACAGATATGCCTATGCTTAGCATTTCTGCACCCTACAGTACATGATAAAAATCAGAGCTGAATGAATTTTAGTGGGTTTTTATTTTAAATGTGATGCAAATTCATTATGCTCCTAAATTAAGATGAAACAGACACTACGGTGATTCAAGTGGAATAAAGATTTTTACTACGTCAACAAAGGAATCTGCATTAAGTTGTAAATTCCGGGAAGTAGGTCAGGTTGTTCATTTGATATTGAGCACAGCCGCCTTTCCCAGTCTGCTCTTGCGAATCCGTATCAGCTTACCTCTCACCCAACATTGCCCGTGGTAAAGGACCACTCTGAATGTAAGCGGGTCCTCTGAGTCATTCTGATGCACTGGAGCTTGAGATTTCCTGCACGAGACAAGCATAGAGAGAAGGCCCTCACCCCAGAATGTCTCAGTAGCAGGCTTGAGAAGGGGCCCCAGAATTTGCATTACTAATAAGTTCCCAAGTGGTGCCCAAGACACTGACCCATGCAACCCATATGAGGAACAAATGGTCTAGTACAATAGTTCTGAACAGGAGCCCTGGAAACTTATTTTGACTGTAACAGGCTAGATCTGCCACCTCGGGAAAGCCATTTTCTCCTCCCAGATTCCAGGTTCCTCAAGTAAAAAGGAAGAGGAAGAGATGGTTCTGAGGGTCCAGCTCACTCTGGTTCGTTTGTTTTTTCTCTCTGTAAAGAGGCTGTGGTTTATTTTCTATCACATTTGATAAAGGAGAGCATCGCATTATTGTATTCATCGGTGAGTTTGAGATAATTACATGAAGACTTTTTTCTTTTAGTATTTAGACACCAGTAAAAAATTCGTACAAAAAGATACAATAGATTTGCTAGAGGCAAAAAAGAAGGGAAGTAAAATTCAAACAGAATGGAGAGTAGCTTATATAAGGCATGCCGTTAATATTTATATGTTTGTATAATGGGCCCAAAATTTGCCTCTGTGAATTTTTTTAGCAGTCAGGTTGAAGGAAAATGGTCAAAATAAGGTAAATGGTTTAGGAAATACAGCAAGTGCTGTGGTGATCCAAAGGCAAAGGAAAATATTTCTATTCAGGAAGGCTGGTTAAAACAGAGAGGACGATGGTACCGGGGAGCTTTGGAGATAAACCTGAAATGATGGGTATGGTTTGAAGGGATAAAGGTGGCAGGCAGGACATTGCAAGCAGAGCACCCACTGCAAACACACATATAAACATGGGAGACCTAAGGCATATCTTAAGAACCATAAGACACCCATCTTGTCTAGGGCAGGAATTTTGCTACCCCAGAACTTTTGACAATGTCTAGAGGCCTTTTTGGTTGCTGCAGTTGTGGGGCTGGGTGCTATCAGCATCTAGACAGATATGCTGCTAAACATTCTACAGTGCACAGGACAGGCCCCCGCGAAGAGCAAGTATTCAGTCCAATATGTCAATGGAGCTGCTGTTGAGAAGCCCTCGTCTAGGGGGTAGCTACTCTGTGACATTGAGGAGGAATATGATTGGAAAGTAGCTTAAGGACTTTAAATGATTTTTCTTGAAATAGAAGGTTGTGAGCAACCACTGAAGTCTTGTGAATAAGGGAATGATGTCGCTCTTTAAGAAGCTAAAATGATGGGCTTTTTAGGAAGATGACGGGCCCAATGCACACAGGTGACTGGAGGGATAGGAGATGAAGATGGAGCTTTGTAGACTAATTAAGCGCCTATGGCTCAATATTTCAGGTGAGAGGCCATAAGTACTTGGACTTGAGAATGGAAAGGAAGGGATTGTCTCCAGAGATGATTCAGAAAAGGGATGTACATGACTTGGCAACTGTTTAAATCACGGTGGAGGAGAAGGTGGCTGGAAGCATCAAAGCTGGTCTCGGCATGGCTGAATTAAGAAACAGGAATCAGAAGACTTCCCTGGTGGTCCAGTGACTGAGACTTCGCCTTCCGATGCAGGAGACGTGGGTTCGATCCCTGGTCAGGGAGTCAAGATCCCACATGCCTCGCAACCAAAAAGCCAAAACGTAAAACAGAAGCAATATTGTAACAAATTCAATCCAGATTTTAAAAATGGTCCCCATCAAAAAAAAAAAAAATTCTAAAAAAAAAAAAAAAGAAACTGGAGTCAGGAGAGAGGGCTGATTGGAAGGTTAAAGAATACACATTGATTTTGAGGGTGGGAAGGGTATTTATAGGTAGACACATCAGAAGGCTTCTGGAAGGCAGATAGATTCAAAGTAGCACTTCTGTTCACATTCCTAAACTCTTCCAGTTGAGCTGAATCCAGGTTACCACACTCAACTTGCAACAATGTAACCTTTTCATTCTTAGGCGGGAGGGGGCCCAGGCTTGGCCCTTCAGCAGTTCAAGGAGCCACCAGTCTCATCCTAGCTGTGTCCTATTGGAGTTCGCTAAATATTTAACAGTAGTCAAGGGCTGTCATGGGTTTTGTTTACTACAGGTTGTGTCTACCTCTGTGTACATCTTCCATGATTTCAGGGTTGTAAATTTCCAAGTCACATTGGTTCTGTGGGCACCAGTTCACAATTATGTAAATCACCTTCGCATGCTGCTACATATCCACTCGAGCCGGACGATTCAGCACATCCCAACATGTACATTTGAGACGGTTCCATGAATTACATTCTTTGTTCTAATCCTGCGTTGACTCATTCCCATGTATTTGCCATCACTCCTGCTACAACTTGACCCACGGTGCTCTGTTAGCCTTGTTATACAGTCTTAGTTTGCGGTGGACAAAGCTGCTGCCCCTTCTCTGATGGCAGGAATGGAAGCAGAGGAGGCCAGGAATCTATCAGTGCGCACAGCTGACGCACACAGCAGCCAGCAACTGGCATCTTGACAGGTTCATTAGACGGCTGCACGGACAGTTTAATTCCTTCTGACTTATATGCAAGGCACATTTTCTTCCATCTCAGGATTTCCTCGTGCTTCCAGCTCCAGAGAATCATGCAATTCTGGAATCCACATACACTGTGTATTCCAACCATACTTTCACCACGCGATTTGAGTTTGTGCCACAAAGAGGAAGCATGATCTAAGGAAACTGAACTGTGTTTAGTTACGAAAATTCTACCGATGTCTCATGACCTTTCTGTTAGTTGATTTGTCAAAGTGCTATCCCAGTTGCAGGAGCACAGGTGTTCCATGAATCTTGTTGACTGGGCTGGATTCGGTGCCTAAGGTCTTGAAGGTACTTGTCTCCGTGTCCAAAAGTCAAACTCACCCAAGAAGATGAACGTACACCAGGGTGATCCACTGTGAGACCTGTTGAAAGATTAACGTTATGGAAAGCCCTTCACAGGAGGGGGAAGGATAGGAGAAGGTTATGGAAAACCCTTCACAGGAGGGGGAAGGATAGGAGAAGGTATCTTCTTCTTATCTACCAGCTTCCACATGCCACGACAGAAACAATTTCCAGGCAGACAAACTGGCCAGTGCCATGCTTGGTGTGGATGATTTTTCCAATGGATACATCAATCCTTCACTGACTCAGGACCCTGAGAAACTTCCATCTTACTAGGCTACAACACTTCCTCATTGATGGAGGATCTGTCTCCTGGATATTTTGGCCTGGCTTCCAGGCCATCATTCCCTTCCTTGCTGCTTCCATTTTTCTTATGAACTGCATTCTTCATATTCCCAGAGGTTTATGGTAATCCTCAGCAAATACTTTTGCAGCAGAAGGTATCCTGGTGGGTGGCCTAAAAGTAAGAGAGACGAAGAAAAGCTTCATCAACCTCATAATTCTCTAGAACTTGTCCTGCTTCCCTGGCCCATTTGAAGGTGAAGTTCGAAAATTTTGTGTTTGAAGAAGATAAGGAATAAAGAGTGGGATGACAAACAAACAAACCAACCCTGAAAAATATAGTTTCTTGAAAAACTATGGAAAGGATCGACACTCCGTGTATAAAGGGATTAAGATGGCTGAATGAATGTTTTATTGAATCGTTTGGACTTAGAGGCAGATAAGCTGCTCCTTGAGGCTCTGGAAGGGCCTTCCAGAAAGTTACAGGTAACAAATTAATTCCTTAGGGGCCTTAAAAGGAGAACACACCCTTAGAAATTCTCCTTTCTTCCAGGTAAGACCTAGTCAGTCTTAATCTTTCTTCCCTCTGGTTTTCCTAATCTGGAACATCTTTTAGAAAATGTCACTCAGCTGTAATAAAAAAAGAACAAAATAATGCCATTTGCAGCAACATGGATGGACCTAGAGATGATCATACTGAGTGAAGTAAGTCAGACAGAGAAAGACAAACACCATATGACATCACTTATATGTGGAATCTAAATAAAATGATACAAATGGGCTTATTTACAAAACAGAAATAGACTCACAGATGTAGAAAACAGACTTATGGTTATGGGGGAGAAGGGGGTGAGGGATAAATGGGGAGTGGAGCACAGGGAGCTCTACTCAATACTCTGCAATAACCTACATGGAAAAGGATCTAAAAAAGAGTGGATATGTTTCTATGTATAACCGATTCACTTTGCTGTACACCTGAAACTAACACAACATTGTAAGTCAACTCTACTCCAATAACAATTTAAAAAAAAAGAAAATGTCACCTTCAGCCTCTAAAATTCAGCAGCAGTGATATGATTTTACAGAGATACAATTAAAAGTATGCCATTAGGGCTTCCCTGGTGGTGCAGTGGTTGAGAATCTGCCTGCCAATGTAGGGGACACGGGTTCGAGCCCCGGTCTGGGAAGATCCCACATGCCGTGGAGCAACTGGGCCTGTGGGCCACAACTACTGAGCCTGTGCGTCTGGAGCCTGTGCTCCGCAACAAGAGAGGCCGCGACAGTGAGAGGCCCGCGCACCGCAATGAAGAGTGGCCCCCGCTCGCCGCAACTAGAGAAAGCCCTCGCACAGACACGAAGACCCAACACAGCCAAAAAAAAAAAAGTATGCCATTAATAATATCTTAGATTTATGGCAAGTGTTTCCAGTGGTCTTTCTGACCCAGAGAATGCTTCTGTTCAGACTTTGTCAAAGATGGCCACCAGGGCTGAGTTGGGAACCAATGCCCGTCAGTACTTGAAAATCACTTTAGTCTGACTGCTCCCGGGAATTAGCACTTAGGCTTCCCAACTTTTCACACACGTTTTATGCATTCACACATACAGACACACACCGACATCAGCTCTAGGTAGCCCTGTATCATTTTCGACTGTGTCTTTACCAGCTTCCTCTGCTCTGCTCTTCCCTCTGACAATCTGAGATGAAAAAGCTCCACTCATGTTCTCACCTATTCTTTCCTCCATGAATGGAAAAGAGATTTAAGTCTACAGATTAAATGAAGTGACCTCAGGTTCCTGCTAAACCTTCCTTTAGTGTCACTTAGGATCCATAATTAGTAAACAATTTACGCTGAGAACTTCAAAGTAATTCATAAGCTACCTGTATTAATCTAGAAATTACTGGGGAAAAAAATCTGAGTTTATTTCCCTGTGTATAAGCAGGCTGAGTAACGGTTACCTTGCATGACATTTAAGTGTCTTGACAAATTCCATTTAATCTGCCTAGGTCAGGACCTCTAAAGAAGACGACTGAGTAAAAGCACTTTCATTTGGCAGTCCTCCACAAAATACAGCCAAAATAACAAAATTAACAAAGAAAAAGGAAAGAAAAGAGAGAAGAAATCTTTTCTTCAAAGGAATGAGGACGCGGTCAGCTGGAACCCTGATGAATGTCTGCCAAGCACAGTGAAAGCTGGATCATTCTGAAGAAGGCCATGAAGAGAAACCAGATCTTCAGGTCTTAAGCCATGTGGCTGATTTTTTTCCTTAAAAGTGAAAAAATCAAAGGTCCGACCAAAGACCATTTTTCTTGGAAAACCAAAATGTAGGAGCATGAGCTGGCCCAGGAAAAAAATCACACCACCATCTAATTCCATAGAGGCCCAGTTCCAGCCACAGGGCATCAGGGAGATAGGCAGAGGGTAGATGTAATAAGTCACCACCATTTTCCAAGATTTAACATTCCAACTAGAGAAATGTGAAAATGTTCTGAGTAAGAAGCCTCTGAGAGATGGGGCAGATGGACACGAGCGCAGAGCCCGGCATTTATTAGGCACTTAGTAAGTATTCTCTGGGATATGGAAAGAAGGAAAGAAGAAAGGAAAGGAGGGAAGGAAGGAGAAGGGCAGTGAGAAGCAAGCAAGTGGCAGGTGCCTACCCATCCTTGTTTCCAGGGTTACACCCTTGTTTCCAGGGTTACACCCTTGCCACATATAGATGAAGCCTTTGTTTCTTTTTTGGTTTTCTACCAAACATCTCAAGGCCATGTGACATTCTGGGTGTATCTACATCTGGGCCAGAAGGGTACATTGTGTTCTATCTTTAACTCTCAGGGCATACAGGAATAGTCTAGGTCTCCTGAAAAGTCCTGGGATGATCAACAGATACCATTTCTCTTTCACACTTCTTTGAGCAAATCATTGAAAATAACAGAAATACATTTAGTTTCAACAAAGGGGCTCTCTTTGGATTCCATGAGGATGAAGGTGAGGAATATGTATTTACATTTTAATTGGTGTCAAAATATTTGTATTGGTGTCAAAGTTAGAAACACATTAACTTTTGGGCTTCCCTGGTGGCGCAGTGGCTGGGAGTCCGCCTGCCGATGCAGGGGACACGGGTTCGTGCCCGGTCCGGGAGGATCCCACATGCCACGGAGTGGCTGGGCCCGTGAGCAATGGTCGCTGGGCCTGCGCGTCCAGAGCCTGTGCTCCGCAACGGGAGAGGCCACAACAGTGAGAGGCCCGCGTACCGCAAAAAAACAAACAAAAAAAACACGTTAACTTTTAAACTCATGCATTCTAAAAGTGAGATATGTCTTATTAGTACTTTTCAGAGTTTCTTAAACTTTCTTTGGCTCAGTTTTCTCATGTATAAAATGGTGGTAACAGTATCTACCACGCATGGTGTGAGGATATAAACGAAAGGAATTTACAAAACATCTACCACAGTGTCTGATACATTGTGAGCATCTGATTTCCCCATTTTAGACAGGACCGTAATTTAATAATATTTTCTGTGTCTATCTTTCCCAAAGTACTTTGGAACCACTTCTTTTTTAAACCACATTAGAGTATTTGAACACGGTAAGATAGAGAAAGTAAAATCTAACACTTCTAAAATGTTTGAAATAATTCATTAAACTTAAAAAGAAATACCAGAAAATGAAGGGTCATCTATGTAGACTGACGGTATAGTATATGTTTGTTCTTTACAGTTTGAACAAAATCCAAAGTTGATTTTTTTCCTCTGACTTCCTGCATTTGCTTCCTTTCACTTATCAATGTCAGCAAATCAAAGAGGGTAGATCAGCGTCAGGCACTGGTGAAAGCAAACAGTCTAAGTGGGGAAGTTGGAAGAAGTCTCCCTGCCAAGCTCGGTCTTGATGGTGGATGGGGCTCCCTGCAAAAAGCCCTTGGCTGAGGTGCGGTGCTGAAATCAGCAAAGCTGGCCTCCGGTTGCCGGAACCTCAAGAGGGAATAATCCCTGACTTGCCTGTCAGCCTGTTCACGAAGTAATTCCCAACCAGGGCAGGAGCGCTCTCCAGGGTGTGTTTGGGGATATGTGTGGGTATTTTGGGATTTCACTGTGACTGGAGGATAATTCTAATATTTAACATCAGGGATCCAGGGATGCTCGACTCCTGCAATGTGCTGGGGAGCCTGCAGTTGAAAAAGTATCCCATCCAATTTGTAGTCACATGCATTAAAAATACTGTGATACACACACACGCATGTGCACGTACATATACGTCTGTATAATAAATAAATTATATATACGTATGAAGAACAAAAATGAATTCCATCTCAAGATGTCGATACCGACCAGGGTTCTTGGCCTTCTTTAATAAATAGAAATTGATTAGAGACCAGACAAGAAATTCAGGCAAGGCTTTATTGGGGCCCCTGCTGCAGCAGGTGGGGGAGTGAGAACAAGTAACAAGTTCCCCCGAGGGGGGGCAAACTGGCTCCTAATATGGGGTGAGGGAAGGGGTGTGTCCAGGGCGTCGGGCGGGAGTGGTGGCTCAGGTGTTCTGCCCACCCCTTTGGTGGTGTTGAGTGCAGGGGGCCTGCGCAGCACCCTGCTGTTGCTCCCAGCTCTTCAGAAGTCGCAGCTGGTCTTTTTGGCCTTTTTGTATCTTGTTGTTACTTTTAGTCCCTCATAGTTTCTTTGTGTTTTGTTGCTCAAGGAGACATGTGTCCAGGTGCAAGCCCTGCAGCAGGGGTTCCCAGGTCCCAGGTCCCAGCCTGTCTCAGTGTTAACATAAGTAAAGGCGTAGAATGACTGATTGATGCGTTTCTTAACAGTGGAGCTGCTTAGGGATTCATTCCTCTGTCCCTGAATGTTGATTTTCAGATCACTCTCCAATCCATTGGACCCAAGATGCAACTCTTGGGGATCAAATTGCATGTCCCCACCACACCCAACTTCTGTTAAATATTTAGAATGGCAACAGATATCTGAGAATCATAACTGGCTATTTGTTTTTTTTCTTTTAACCTCAAGGTTTAAAGGTTCTCCCTTAAAGAAGCCTTTGTGAGAAGACCACTCTGGGTAGCTAGTAAATCTGTGTGTGAGCCCTCATGCAATGCATCCTCTTCAGGAATGGGTGCTTTTTCAGGAAAGATTTTTGTAGGTGGTTCTGTTTTGTTCTGACCTTGTGTTTATATTGGGCTCCATCCCCACATTTTTTTTTCATGTAGTTGCATTTACAGAAAGCCAACTCATAACAAGATATGTATTTTTCTTTGTCCTATACTGGGGTGGGGCCTCTTATTTATATACACTGTCCAAAACAGATGCTATAGAAACACAAACTCTTATTTTTGGTGGCAACTTGTCTCCCCTAACTTCATGCAGACCTGAAGGAAATTATATCCTAAGAAAATGGAAGATGGCAACACACTGGTGAAAACTCCGTTTGGAGAACATATTACTTAAGAGCTGTATTGTCCAGGTGAAGTACTTTTAGGCCTTTTTAAATGGCTTTCTTGGGTTTGGTTATTATGGATGTATTTTCTCTCCCCGGCAGTGTCAGGGCCATTTCCTGATTCTTGCCAGCCAAAAGTTGCAACATCAAAGAAAAAAGAGCAGAGTTTTATGAAAGTACTTTCCTCGGAGTTTTCGTTATAAATTCGGAGGGGGAAGAGAGAAATTTTAATGTGGATCAAACTCTTGCTTGTTGTCAGAATAACTGTTGCAACAATTGAGTAGCTCGTGTGTTGCCCAATTTGACGGCAGGCTCCAATAGTCAAGAGTGTCCTTAGATTGTATGTATTTTAACATGCATCTTCATAGCATTATTTTATTCGTGAACGATGCAAGTAAAAATGCTTGCATATGGGGGCTTCCCTGGTGGCGCAGTGATTGAGAGTCCGCCTGCCGATGCAGGGGACACGGGTTCGTGCCCCGGTCCGGGAAGATCCCACGTGCCGCGGAGCGGCTGGGCCCGTGAGCCATGGCCGCTGAGCCTGCGCGTCCGGAGCCTGTGCTCCGCAACGGGAGAGGCCACAACAGTGAGAGGCCCGTGTACCGAAAAAAAAAAAAAAAAAAAAGTTTGCATGCAGTTCTAGCTGTATCTACCTTATAAGTGCTTTATTTCTTGGAAGAGGAATTTTCTTTCAATCTAATATGAGCATATCTTCATCAGAGTCAAAGTCCCCATTAGAAACATCGTTGTTGGGTTTTTTTTAACTTTATTTTTTTTAGAGCAGTTTTAAGTTCACAGCAAAATTGAGAGGTAGGTAGGTACAGAACTTTCCCACACATGCAAAGCCTCCCCCTTTATAAACATCCCCCATCAGGGTGGGATGGACCTACACTGACACATTGTAATCACTTGAGGTCCACAGTCTGCATTACAGTCGCTCTTGGTGTTGACGTTTTGGGGGTATCGCAGTATCTTAATGCTCACATTTTAAGGCAGATGTTCAGTTCCTGAGATCACGTAAAATCAGAATCTTCTCAAGCATCCACCTAGTCCCCTGGAAGAAGTCATGTCAGTGACCAGAAGTTCTATTTTCCTCGTCGCGCTCTTTCTGTCTTACCCTGGCTTTCACATTCAATTCCACTTCCGGATTCTCTCTCGGCCTGGAAGTGCCAAGACGTAGCAAGGAAGTCCAGCTCTCCTCTTCCTAGAAACGAGAAGGTTTATGAAAATATAAAACTCATTGTGAAATGTCTAACCCAGTTGCACAAAGGCAACGGTTTCTAATTCAGAATTTTCCAAGGAGGGGTCTCCTGTGGGAGAAACCCTGTGCATGCTTTTTGTTGAACTTAATGAAGCTATGCTAAGAAGTTGCAGAAGAGCTTGGGATATCCACCAAAGGGTAACAGAGGACGCCTCTAACTGGCACCATCATGCGTCATCCTAGTCACACCTGTCAGGATGCCGCTGGTGTTCTGGGCCCCACAATGTGACTCCCATGACTTACTTCTGAGACGTCAAATAAGGATACTATCTGTTTGTGTAAACAAATATACTTTACAGTGTCAACTCTTTCCCTTTGGCCATACATACCCTATTTTAAATACTGTAACTGATAAACTACAGAAGTCATCGTGATTATTATGGTATCTAATTTGGTAGCAAACAGACCCTCCTTGAACTCTGAGCACAAAAGTCTATTTACTGAGATAAAAAATTAACGTGTTGACATCCTATGTGGCCTGTAAATATGTGAACATAAAAGAAAGAGAAAGTGCTATTTTCTAGAGTCAAGAGTTTTTCACTCTAAAACAGAATCATCACATTCAACCTTCTTACTCAACCCAAACCAGATGCAGATCCTGTGGATTAAAATGACCAGCATATCAGTACTGTGCATTCTAAAAGTCTGTTACTTTCCTCTTGATTCCCATAAAATGCTGTCCTACTCAGGCATGTGACGTTTGCATTCTAATTGACTTTTATGTTTTATATCCTCTGGACATCTCAAGTTCTAAGGACTAAAATCCTGACGGTATTTTAAATAAGTTCTTCAGTAGTTAATAGAATAAGACGTTAGCGCATCTACACATTGAAAACTGGATTGACTGAATTAGATTTTTGTAATAAATCACATACAACGAAAACACTGTGTCTTCACAGCTAAGACAAAAAACAAGGAATTTTTCACTTTGCAAAATGTGGCTGTGTAGATACAGCACTCATACCCCATCTTCCAAGTCATTGTTCTTCCTTAGATAACATCAGTATCGGCAGTTTATCTAGTACTTTGACTTCTTTTACTATTTAAAACCATAGGGCTTGGCTTCCAAGAAGATTTATAGGGCAGAGCTACAATTCGGTACCTATTCTAGCTCTCTTCATTGCCTCTTACAAAACAACTATATTTAGAGGATTTCACAAGTCTTAGACTCTAGAGTTTGGTGTATAAACACAATTCAAATGTCCTCACAGTTTTTCAAATAAGCAAAAAGAGAACACAGATCTGAGTTAGTGCTATAATTACAGTATCAAACACTGTGTGTGTGTGTGTGTGTGCGTGCGCGCACGCACGCGCGCGCATAGGAAACTCTTTCAACACCATACCAAAATGTTTACGGTACTCATCTCTGGGTGACGGAGCTATGAATTATTTTATGTTCAGCATGGAAATTTTATGGATTTGCAGTACTTTGTAACAACTAACAAGTTAACATTATCAGAGGGATACAAAGGCTTAGAATGTCATCAGGGAAATGCAATTAACGTCTACTTTCTGTCGGAAGCCCTTAATTTCATAATCAGCATACCAAATTATTTGTCAGAGGTGGGGGCTGCTAGTCAACCAACAAGAGCCCATAGTAATATATGGTTTGTAACAAGGAAGAAAAACATAGCACAGTGTAATAGAGCAAAGCCAGGGGAAGTTATAAACATGGAGTAAATTTTGAAAAGAGCTGCAGCTACTCAGTGAAACGTGTTTTTTGTCTGGTGAAAAGGGCGTTAGTTAATCTACAGTCAGCCTTTTATTTACAATTTATTTTTAATTGAGATAACATTGACTTGTAACATTACCTAAGTTTCATGTGTAGAACATTAATATTTCTAGTTCTAACCACAGCGTGCTCACCACAAAAAGTTTAGTTTCCATTCACCTGGATCAACTGTACGGTAACAGTTTTTTAAGAGTGGTACCTCAAAGTATGAACATGACCTTGAAGGCAAATTGCTCTTTTAATAGAAAATCTGAGCGTCTGTAGAAAAGGATTGAGGTGGTTTGTAGAGATGAACTTAGCCAACCTCTGCAAGGGTTAATTACATACTCAGCATTTCATTTACTGAGATAGTATTCATTTGTGTTACTTTTGATCTTTAGTGTTTGTTGTTCTGTAGTCTTTGAATTCTTCTTCAAAACAAGACTCCTTAGACTTTTTCCAAAGGCTGGTATTGACAAGATGAGCCTAAAATCCATAGAGGGCTTGCAATGATTACCGTGCTAGAGTTTGTGGAGCGGGAATTTTGTCATATGTATGTTGTATGTCATCTGTCATTTTATTTTTCTAATTCTGTACTCCAGACTTTTATTTATTCCACTTGAAAAAGCAGGTTGCTTAATTTTATTTTTCTAATTCTCTGTTTCGGACTTTTACTTATTCTACTTCAAAGAGCAGTTTGCTTATTCATTTCTCTTGCAAAACAAAGAATCTTTGGGATATGGAAAAAGAACCTTGATTTTAAGAGGCACATAAGGGCACATCTATTGGAAAGCTTCTCCTGACCATCACGTGAGTGCAAAGTGCTCCCAGCTTGCAAAGTCTATGGCTGTCTCTTCCTGAAGACCCGTGTGACAAAGCCGTCAGGCAGAGGCAGTGATCTCCCGCCACCACACTGGGCAAGAGTCTGAACCCTGGTGTCCTCTCCGTATAAGTGCCTCTGTTGCTGCTCCAAGCAAGGCTGCTACCCTTTGGCTGTTAGTAACCAGAGACACAGGATTCCAGTGCTGGGCTTTATAACGAAGAATACTGATTTCAAGGACTTTCCTTCAGAACTGACTCTGTGAGGTGGGGACATAACCTGCACACAACCTAGACACTGTCCTTTATAATGACCCATCTGATTAGGAATTTTCCTTTTCTTAGCATCGACTGTACTGTCATGTACTACAATATAGACCTCTAGTTACATACAACCCAGAAACGGGAGGGGGGCATGAGAAGTAAAGGACATCCCATACTTATTTCCCGTTTTCTGGCGTATCTTTGCAGTCGTAAGAAAGAGTCTAGAGCTTCACATACACTGTCCACCCTGTCCGGCATGTAGCATCACCCCAGCAACCTGACCTGGTTGACTACTAGTCACATCTCAATCCAATCTCCACTTCCTCAGGAAACCTCCTCTGATCCCCAACCTGTGTGTCCATAGGACTGGTATTGTTCCTTCATAGGAAAAATTTTAAATTTGCAAATACACATCTGCTCACATGACTTTTTTTTTTTTTTTGGTGATGGTCTTAACTCATCTTCTGCAATAGATTTAAAGCCCCATGATAGTAAGAAGTTGGTCTGTTTCCCTGACGTGGTATCTCCCCTCCGTGGAGTCCCATGACTTGGAACATAACAGGTGCTCAATAAATATTTATGGGATGGATGAATGAATTGAGTGAATAAAAATAAACAAACGGGAACCTTCTTTATTCTGATTCTCCTGCCAACCTCTAGCTTTTCTTTTCATTTTCTTTAGCCACTTCTCTTGCCCGTCTCCTTAAATGTTATTTTTCCTCAAAGCTCTTTCATCTCTCTTATCATTCTATCCATTTCCCCTGGTTAATTTCATTCATCTTTAGGGCTTCCGTCAACCCTATGTACGGTGACTCCTGAATCTGTGTTTCCTAACTTGACCTTTTCCTCGAGTTTAAAATGACCTTTCTACCTTCCTTTTCAACAGCTAGATAAGACTGTCTAGACAACTCCAGATCCACATCTGAAGTGAAGTCAGTTCTTGCCTCCCTCCATCCTCCTCCTGTCCTGCTCCCTCGTAGAAACTTCCCTTTCCAAACTGCCCAAACCAGAAAATTGAATATTATCCTTGATTCTTCCCTCTATTTCAACATCCATCGGTCACGCCATTTCATTAATTTCACCTCCAGATTATCTCAAGAAACTTTTCCCTTCATTCACTCCCACTGTCTCTGTCTTAGTAGAGACTTTCACAGCTCACCTGAACAACTTCCGCCATGTTTTTCACAGCTCACCTGAACAACTTCCGCCATGTTTTTCACAGCTCACCTGAACAACTTCCGCCATGTTTTTCACAGCTCACCTGAACAACTTCCGCCATGTTTTTCCCACCTCCCATCCCACGCCAACTAATCCATTTTCCTTCCTGTTCTGCCAGGTTTATTTTTCTTTAACACAAATCTGCTTCTGCCTTCTACTTAAGAATGCCTTCAATGACTGCTCACAGAATGAATTTCCACAGTTATCACTGAAGGGATCATCAAATCAACAGCTTCAGTCTCTTTCATTCTGCCTATGCTCCAAAGTTTTCTATGTTTTTTTTATGCCTAGTGGATATTTTCACAGGTCTCTGCATGTATATGTTGTTTGTATGTGTTAGTATATGTTTATTGTTCTGACTGGAAAGCCCCACCTTTACTTTTCTAGATCAGACAGTCTCTCACTCATGCTGGGAATCCCAGTGCTATCTCTGCGGAAATGATTTTCCTTTTTTCCTTGAGTAGAATTCATTGTTCCCTTATTTGTCCCCCTATAGAAATTTATCTGAATTTTTAAGCTAGCACTTCTTCAAAACTGAGGAACGAATCCAATTCTCAGGGTCCAGAGCTATCCCTGAAACAGTTATGATAGGTAATTTTGAATTTAACAAACACTATACATTCCAAGCTTTCTTGTGTTTACAAATATTAACTCACTGAATCTTCCTAGCAACAGACGACATAGGTACTATTACTATTCCCACTTACCAGGTGAGAAAACTTAGATGCACAGAGTTTAAGTAACTTGCTCAAGGTCACACACAGGCCAGAATTTGAACCTAGACCGTCCAGCTCCTGAGTCGATGATCTTGCCAACTCCAGGGCTATGCCGTGTCTTTCGGATGAATGCTTGTCTACAGGGCACATGTGTCAGCAGGATTTCAGGCGGATGGAATCGTTTCAAAGCCATTAGTAGGGGATCAGTCTCCTTGTTGTTCATGAAGCCATGTAGCCATGGAGGGGAGTAGCTAGACGTTTCCTTTGAACTGCGGTGCTTGATTCAGGCAGCCGCTCAGACTCACATGCGATCTCTTCATTCACACAGTGCAAAACCCAGAACAGCATGCTCCCACCTGCACCTAGTGTCTCCCCGAGGGGAGGAGATGGCCGGGTCTCATTACGCTTTACGAAGCTACACGCTAACTGGAGCCCGAGTTGCTCGGAGACTAGGTGTTCCTATATCTTATGGTTGTCCCGGGATATTTCCTGGAGCAGAGCTCAGCAGTTGAAAGTCCACGGCTTGAGCGTGGCTTTTTCCTTCCTGGACAAGTTGGCTTTGAGATGGTTGAACAAGTTCCGAAATGTGTAGGCTACACGTAACCCACGACCTTCTGAGGTTTTTTCCTTTCTTTTTTTTCTGATGGAATAGCACCACTTCATGGTCAGCTACCTTTAGTGAGTATATATCGCCTAATGGTTATGTAATATGTTTGGACCATAGGTATAGGTAATGATATATTTCAGCCTTTAGGCTACTGTTCCTTTGATGAATAATTCGTTAGATGAAAAGAAGAATCATCGCTCTACAAATAGACTGATCATGCATGTCATGTTTTAGCTTTGTATTTTTCTTCTAATTAGAAAAGTAATCATTTCAAAAGCAATACATTCACTACATACTCTTCAAACATTACAGAAAGCAGATTAAAAAGGCTTCTATAAGTACCTTTTCAAAGACAGCTGTAACTAATAGTTTGGTATACTCCTCTCATTTTTAATGCATACACATATATACTTACCATATTATTATTGATAACAATTTTAAACAAAATTAGATTATATTATAAATACCATTTTAAACTTTGCTTTTTAACTGAGCAATAATTATTGAGTACAAAAGAACTCAGGAAGTGTTACATCATATAATTTCTCTTGTACATGGGAATCTGATAGATTAATACTGCCTATTTCATATCTCTCAAATGTTCCGTATGGTAATAAATTAAAACAACATTTGACATGGAAAAAAAATTGTCACCTTAAGTAACAAAAATTAAAGTTTCTCTAAACTTCCTCCACTTCATTCTTGGAATGTTCTTGACCACTGAACTGAACCAATAAATTACACAGGAACTTTGCTACCCATCTTTAATTTAAACACATTCACAAATCTGTCAATCAACTTATTCACGTGATTCATCCTCACTACCCATTTGCATATGCATTTCAAGGCCTTTCCATCTTGAGAGCTCTAACCTCTAACACTAACCTCCCCGCAAACAAACAAACAGAAAACAAAATGCTTGCATAAGTTCTTGTTAAACTTTCATGGCAAATAATTTTAATAATTTGAATTAAACTCACACACAAAACTCACACACAAATAGATGGAAAAACCCACTTCTATGGATAGGATAACAATGACTAGGGTTTACAATGGGTTTACTAGGGTTTACTAGGGTTTACAATGATTTACTCTTTTAGGCCCTTGCCACCTTCTATAATTAATTTTTAAACACTTCAGAACACCTGGAAATATTGTTTCTATAAAGGGTAACTTTCCTTTCTTTCTTTCCTTTTTTCTGCCTGCCATGAGGGGCTAAATTAGAATTAATGAAAGAAAACTCAAGGAACCAGATCTCAATATAAGGAGATTTATTTGCAGTCAGATATGAATAAAACTAGTTGTTTGCATTGAATGGTAATAAAGATGATCATGTTGGTATTATAAACAACATAAAAAATAATGGTTAACCTGTATCGATCTTTGTCAAGTACATTACATGCATTATCACATTTAATCCTTACAATAATGTCATGAACTAGCTATTTTTGTTACCCCCACTTTACAGATAGGGAAATCGTGATATTAAAAGTTAGTCCATGTCTCACACGTGATCAGCTTGAATGTAGAGATAAACTGCACTACAGGGGAGTATCTCACTCTAGAGACTAAACTCATAAGTACTTTGCTATGCTGAAGGGTAGTGAATCATCTATTACTGAATTAGCCTTTGAATCATCTGTATAAATATTTAGTAATCTCTTCAGCAAATGCTGAAAGCCATTGTGATAATAAGAATGCAGTGGGATTCAAACAGATGTTGAACTGTTGGGTTAGACTTCATTGGTTTCATATTTTATGACCAATAAAGCACAAAGGTCACAATTTCTGGGTTGGTAACTTTAGAAGCCTTCTTCAAATGTCTTCATAATTATCATGAATCCTCCCTCCCCATACACACACATACACACACACACACACACACACACTCGTTTCAGAGCCTGCTTCCCACTCCTGGTACATGGAGCACAGCTTAAAAATCAGTAGACTTTGCACAGATGTAGAAAACAAACTTACACTTACCGAGGGAGAAGGGAGGGAGGTGTAAATTGCGAGATTGGGATTAACATACACACACTACTATATATAGAATAGGTAACTAATAAGGACCTATGGTATAGCACAGGGAGCTCTACTCAATACTCTGTAATGACGTATATGGGAAAAGAATCTGGAAAAGGACAGATATATGTATGTGTATAATTGAATCACTTTGCTGTACAGCAGAAACTAACACAACATTGTAAATCAACTCTACTCCAATATAAAATTAATCTAAAACAAAAGAACTTAAAAAAAAATTGGTAGCCTTTGGAAGATGCCCTCATTGTTGCAGACTTGATACAGGGAACCTTTGCTTGTCTTCCGAGCTGCCTCTTTACAAGTCTTTCTTGTCATAGTGATGATGTAGAGCAGGCTGCCCATCTTTGATGCTCCTCCATTCTGTTCATTTGAAATAAGGAAGTCCAAGGACCAGAGGTGGGAAGCAACTCTGTGGACAAAGCCTCTGCTTTAAACGTCCTCGCGACCCAACCTATAGGGCTCTCAGAAGAGTTTGCTGGCGACATGAGTTGCTAAGTGGCGACGTGAGTCGCTAAGTGGCGACATTTCATTATTAAAATAATAAATGTAATAAATGCTATGTAATGTCAAGTTTCCCAAGGATCTAGTAGCTTCTCAACACGCATAATATACTTCTCTTCAAAAATATCTATTGGAATGCTCTGTATTTTCTTTTGTCTGTGTTCTAGGGTGTGTATGGCTGTGGCTGTGTGTGTGTGTGTGTGTGTGTGTGTGTGTATTAAATGGTATATTTCCTCTACTTCTTTTTTTTTTTTACTGGAGCATAAAATTTCCGAGTGGAAATCATTGCTTGAATGTGTAGCTCCTCACAATTGTTAGGACAAAGTTCTTTCTAAACAGGTTCTCAGAACCTGCAGAAATAGGACAAGAATAATTCGAATTAATCATTAAAAGTAAAAAAAAAAAAAAAAAGAAAAAAAAAGAAAAGTATTTAAACTCCTGAATCTCAGACAACTGCCAATTTAAAATTCTGAAAAATCTCACCACTCTATTGGAACTATTTTACAGTAGCATCTCTTCTCCAAGATAAATTTGTATGTGTTTCTTTTGCACGGATTTGTTTTCAATCCCCCCTGCCCTCCCAAGGAGCTGACTATTAAAAGAAACGTGATCAAAAACCCCTTTGATTATTTTTATGGGTGGCACATTTCTATTTCCATAAGATGATTTATGCTAATTCCTGAATGTGTTTCCAAAGGTAGTTCATGAGAGCTAAAGTCGGCTGGGAGCCCTCGATTTTAGATAAGTTGACAGTGAGGCCATTCTGATAGCATGTGATTCCCTGGCTCTTCCCTGGCAGCCCCCAGGCCTTTTTCCATGCCATTCAATTAAAGCAGTTTCCATTATGACTAACATTATGTGCTCTGAAGATCTTTCATCATATGGTGCTGTGAGGCATTATTTTAAAATAGAAATGCCTGCCAGAAAGCTCTTTTATTTTGTCCTATTGTAAGATGTTCCTTTTAAGTGTGTGTATATCACCCAGACACCCTCCACGTTCTGCCTTGATTCCTGATGGTGTCTTTGATTCTCCACCTCTGCAAGGTCAATCTTTAAAGTTCAGATGAGAAAAGGAACAGGAGTATTTGTGGATATTTCAGAGTCCATTTGAGGAAAAAAATAAAGAGCTTTGGCCTGGCCACTGCATTCTCTCTCTCTCTCTCTCAGCACATCTAAATTTCCACAATGAAGAAGACACTTAAAGTGCAACATTATTTCAGTAATTGCAAAAGGGTAAAATAGCTTACTCAGCTCCCAAACTTTCCTATTGACTTGACATAAATAAATTCATTCATTAATTATGGTAAATGACTAATAACATAGTAAATATTTTACCTGTGTAAGGTTCAAATTTACTTTAGAGGATATATTAAAATCTATAAATTATGAAGAATGACAGCTGAGTTCCCAATATACATAAAGGACTGATTTTTTTAAAAAGTTAGAACCTAAACTGAGATACAGTTCTCAGATTTATAAGACATGTTGAGATTTGACATGGTGAGTTAGATCAAAATATTCCTTTGGGTAAAGATGGATCTCTCTCTCATATTGGAAGATATTTACTTGGAAGATATGTAGTTATATGTAAAAAGCCTGAGAGACATAAGAAATAATTTGAAAACATTTTTAATGTGATAAGCACCCTTGTTCTGAATTACACGGATTTAAGTTTTGCTCCAGAAGTGACAGCATAATTCACCCAGATTCACGATCTTGCTTTGAAGCCAAGGCCATTGCCAACTGGTTACCTGTCCAACCTTCTTCATTATCAAACTTCCTTTGAAACTGCAGAACTTCTCCATTTCTTAAGCACACAGCACTCAAATGTTCTTTGACCTCCAATTATTCTCAACTAGAATTTCTTTAGCAAAGCTATTTTATCCAAAGCTAAAGAAGCCCATTCGTTCGTAGGTACCTAAGAAAGGAAATGGAATTTCCTATTGATGTTCTCCCTTTCAAGTTCAAAAAGGGATAAAACAAATTTCTATATGAAAAGCTCTTTGTGTTTCTTCAGCAAATACTTGTAGTCTGGAATGACACACAGGTCTCTTCAATCCTGGAGATCACAAGTCATTTCAGATGACAATTGTTCTAAATAAACATATGATTCACAGGGAAATTTTTATAGTTGTTCAGTTAAGTTCACCTTTCAGCAATTAGCAGTGTTCTTCTGATGTATTAAACCCTTGAATAACGTGTGCTCAGTTACTGTCTCAATATTTTTGAACAGTGTGTTCTAACCTCAGAGCTGCACAGTGTTTTTTTTTAAATAAAATATCTTCTTTACACCAGTATCACTCCTGTGTTGCTCCATGTAATAACCCCATTACCATGAATCACATGGCATTGATGATACTAATATCATATGTGAAAAGGTTGTTCCACTGTGGCATTTGGTTGCAAATAACTCTAGTCCACTACACCAATACTTTTTCTTTTGTAATACAACTTTCTAAAAAATGGTTTATGTATGAAGAGCTACTTATCTAAACCCTCTTTATCTCCCCAAACACACTTTTATGTCCAAAAACACACTCAGGAGAGAAATAAATTTACAACAAGATAGATTTTGCTGATAGGTTTTTCATCTTTCTTCCTTCCTTTCCCCTCCCCCTCCCTCCCCCACCCTCCCTCTGTCCCTTCCTTCCTTCCTTCCTTCATTCCTTCCTTTCTTCCTTCCTTCTTCCTCCTTCCTTCCTCACCCCTGACACCCCCCTTCCCTCCTTCCTTCCTTCCTTCCATCTTTTTGGATGAATAGTTGAGTAAAAGATTCTTTTTATGACAGTAAATATCTGGAGTGGAAATTTCACTTTGTCTTTAACTTCTCCTTTGCACTATGTTATGAAATAGATAGATACAGTGATGTAATAAAACAGGGCATTTTATTTGCACCAGACTTTGTCCATTTTCAGATGGAGTTCTTTTGGAAAGAGATAAAAGAGTCAAACCAATCACAGATGTTCAGTGGGGCACTCACCTCCTGCTGTCAGGGTATACCATTCACTAGTAAACCCACTCCATGGTACTCTGTTTGGCTTTATCACAAAGCTTGGAAAGTTCTTAGCACAGAGCCTAGAATTGGGTACACATTCATTAGAATGAACATTTGATAGAAAAAAAAGACTATCCAAAAATATCCTTATGGACTATGTATTTTAGATGTAATCCATTGGAAAACATGTTTGTTTCCTTAAGAGAAATTTTCTTAAGTGGCCATTGTTGAGCATGATCTATATCTCAGGATACTATTCTAAAAAACTTTTGATCAAATTTATGAGGGTGAGATTGTCAAGGACCCCGAAGTATTTATCCTTCCAATTTTATGTATGTATAGATCACGGATCTGTAAACTATGGTCTGCCGGCCAAACAGCCTGTATTTGTAAATAACATTTTATGGAAACACTGCCATATTTATTTGTTTACATACCATCCATGCTGCTTTTGCGCTACTATTACAGAGTAGAATTGTTGTGACAGAGAACATATGAGGCCCCCTAAACCTAAAACACTATCTGACCCTTTAAGGAAAATGTTTGCCAACACCTGGTATAGACGATCAGCTTCTACTGACTTGGCTGAAAATTAAATGATTTATTGAAATATTTACAAAGTTTCAGACACAGAAGACAAGCACATACTTTCCTTATAGAGCTGAAAGTTAGTCTCATTGAGACAGAAAAGGAGTAGAATACATTAATCTATACTCTGCTTATGTTTTTTTAAAAGCCCTGAGGTATTTCAATCATGCTCCTTAATAGGACTTCTAAGAATTTTCCAACTCATCTCACAGATGGGACTGAATTTTGGCAGAACCTGTATTTATCCAAACTCAGCTGTCTTTGGGGGGCAAACAGAAGACTCGAGATAAGAACTTCTCTTAGCTTTGGCAAGGGAGAAGAGAATAATCCCACTTCTGACAAATCAACAAGCACACAATTCACATTTCGTTCCACGAGGCAAGAAATGAACCTGAGGTGTTCGCGTTATTATTTCTGTTGCTGGAAAGTTACTTACATCACTCTGTCTTTGAATCTTGGAGTTAGATGAGGCAGGACACGCATGAGTTGTGATTTCATCAACAACCAGATTATCTGCTCAATCCAGCGCAAGCAACGTGACGGGACTATTTCCAGTGCTAGTATTGATTCTGTTCTTTATGCTGCAAAATGAACGCTGACTGCTCTAAGGGGCTGCGCAAAAGCGGGGCAGGTCACATGTCTCATGCGCGACATCCATCTGGAATGTACTGTGCATTGACACCGCGATACAAAGCAAGGATGGAGAGCCTGTGTTTTGAACATATTAATAGACACGCAGGCAGGTTCACGGGCTACTCCTTTCCCTAGCAAACTAAAATCACTCCCAGGGAATTGAGCTGGCCCGTTAAATAGTTCTCTGCCAGAGCAAACAGGAGGATGAGAGAAGAGAAACCAATGGAGAAACCATCAATCAGTACTGTTATAACATGTCTCTGGACTCCATTGCTTCATTTCATAAGGTGACATCAAGAATAATTATCATCACACATGCGGATTTCAGGACTCTTATAGGAGAAAGGTATGTTAATGAATAACCTCAAAGATAAAGAGCACTTTGAAATGTTTACAAATGATGTTCAAAATCAGAGAAAACATCCCCCAAATTCTTTAAGACACTTTCAGCCACACCTGCAATAGACGCTAGCTCTCGTGAATTTTGGCGCTAGATTAGAGAAGGCTATACTAACACAAAATCAATCTCTGGTTTTCAGGAATGAGATGAAAAAAATACCATTGGAATATGTAAATTTGTTTTGAATTCCTACCATCAATAGGTATTCTTATTATCTATAGACACTGAGTTGGAGACACAGGACTAGACAATATGGCTGCCCCAGTACCTAGAAGCCAAGCTATCCTTTCTCTTGTATTTTATTTGGGAGATATAGATAGGGACCACTAGTCTTCGTGAAATGTGGGCATTTGGCCGATTCCAGCCCCTCTAAGCCTTCAGGTTGGTCTAGCATCCCTCTGAATGCACCAGCCACTCCCTTGGATCAAAGACAAATACAGATAAGAAGAAAGCAGTTTCCTAACATTTGTGGGATCCAGGGTAAGAGTTAAAATCAAGAGCCATGTACCATATGTCTAACTATTTAAATCATAAACTGCGCTAAAAAACCATTCAATAAGGCATTTTGTATTCTACTCTCTTGACAAATACAGCTGCTTTATGACTTGGAGAGCTGAGTTTGAATTTAGAATTTTCAGAATCTTTGGAGTTTCTCACTGGCATTTGAGAGTGAGAAAACACCAGTCCCCAGGACCTGGTCCAAAGCCTGTACCCCCATCTCTAACTACTCCTGCTTCTGACCTGAGCCATGGAGGGGCTTCCAGGTGTATATGTAGGTACCCACCTATGAGGTCTAAGATCCTTCCGCACTCCCCAACATCTTCTGCTTGGGCAAATAGCTACCTTTGTCTACTCCTCGGACCTAGGATTATACGTCTGGGGGATGACCTCATGAGGACTGGTCTGGAAGCAGGCCAAGCCTATCTTGGGCAGGAAATTCCATGGTTCTGGATACTCAGAATATAGCCTAGAAGGGAAGCATAGTTACTAGGGAGCCTATCCTCTTCCTTACTCCTTGCTCCATGGAGAGGGATACATACAGACCAGGGACAGAATGGCATCTTCTAAAGTATGACCTTGGCACAGGGGCTGGCTGATCTCACCCAAATCTAAGGGCAGTGCCGTTCACGAGTTCCTATGACAGAGGTGTCTACCTTTGTAATTTCCCATCATAGATTTTCTACTTGCCTTTAAAATATCCTTTAGAAAATATTTAACCCTCAGCTTGAGTAGAAAGGATGACTGTGGTAATATGTTATTGAACAGCATTTCATAAAAATAGAGATCAAAGTTCCAAATTGATAACAACAAATCAAATCGCCTGGGTCTTCTGTAATTATTTTGTGAAGGATTTATTGAAGTTAGCATGGATTCCTGCATAGAGGCCACTGCCAAACCAGCGCGGACTCATCTTCATCCCAAATAAGAGTTTCATTGTATCTGGGGAGATGCTCTGTAGGTGTGATGCACCACATCCTTACATGAATATGTTCTGGTTTAGACTCTTTCCGTTCATACTGATGTCTTGATATTTCCTGAGAAAATCTTCTCCAGCTCTTCTTTTTCCTAGTAAAATTATATGGATGATACAGAAATGCTTTGGGCCTGAAAAGACGTCAATTCACCAAGAATATTCAAGTTTCACAGAAAATTGCATTGTTGATCTCAGTCTTCCTATTTCCCCTAAAGGCCTTTGACTGAGGCCCTTTTCTTCAGGACAGGAATCTCAAGAAGACACGATCATCTGTACAACGCATGCTTCATTTCACAGTGCTTAGAGTCAGGGGTGGGAAAGGGAGTGAAGGATAAGAAATTACTTCAGTACCCCCTTTCCACAAAAACCCAGAGGAGTGTAAAACTCAGGGCTTGTTTGTTATGCAAATGCAGGCCTTGAGACAGCTCAAAAGCCTGCCTCTCCTTTTTAAATCAGCTGGCCCCCTCAGCACTCACTTTGCAAATAATTCCAATGCTCTACCTGTTCCCACAAACTCATGGACTTTTCTTGGTTGTAATCACTCATGTTTTTTAACCAAGCAGAGTCAAAAAGTAAATAAATAAGTGAAGGATGAATAACAACACCAAATAAACTTAAGCTAAGTCAGTCAGATTTCCCCTGGGTTCGCAAGTAAATGACAGTACTGATAACCCCTAACACATTATATGAATGACGTTAAAAATGATGAGGGTAATGCCCACACAGTAAACGCTTTTATTTGGGACTACATGTTTATGTTTACAGCTGGCATTTTAAATGGTAAAGTAGACTGTTAAACAGATCTGCTTACTCAGATTTATCTTAAATAGAGTAAAAACTCTCTACCCAGAGGGACAGAGTTTTTCCTTTTGCATCAGCTTATCCTAACAGCAATTTGTTGGGGGGAGAGGACAGACATACTTCTCATTGCTAACATACAGATAAGTTGTAAATGGCTCCCTGGTGGTCAGTGAGTCATAAGGAACTAAAATTTCATTTTTTTCCATTCCCCAGGACTAGACCTTTCCTCTCACTTCTTTTTTTTAAACAAGCCACATTCCATCCCAGGAATCTTGGGAGCAAGAGTCATAATAGCTGCACGTTGAGTGCACAGTGCTCAGTGCTTTACGCATCTCATTCAATCCACAGTAACTCTTTTTTTTAACTGAAGTATCGTTGATTTACAATACTGCATTAGTTTCAGATGTACGACAAAGTGATTCAATTCTATACACACACACACACACACACATATTCTTTTTCTGATCCTTTTCCATTATAGGCTATCACAAGAGATTGACTATAGTGCCCTGTGCTATACAGTAGGTCCTTGTTGCTTATCTATTTTATATATAATAGTGTGTATATGTTAATCCCAAACTCCTACTTTATCCCTACCCCGCTCCTTCCCCCTTTGACAACTGTTAGTTTATTTTCTGCGTCTGTGAGTCCGTTTCTGTTTTGTAAACAAGTTCATTTGTATCACACAACAACGTGTAGCAGCATTCCTACTGAATCCTTGAGTGCCAATCACAGTTATTCAATAAGACCCAAAATCTGAGGACCCTGTCCCTGAATTGTCTAGACCTGCTTGTTGAAGTCATTGTAGTTTACATAACACAGTGTTACTGTTTGTTCTCTTCTGTGGTTCACCAAACAGGGCACACATTTATCAACACTTTCCTAAACCAGCATTGGTTATCATATGCCCTCTGTGAATATCCTCGGTGTGCGGGGCTATTGTGTGTTTCTTTCTCCCTCTCTCTGTCTCTCTCTCTTCTGGCCGTTTCCGAACTCATGTACCTGAACAACGTAGCAAGAACTCAAGTATTCAATACAATGTATAAAGCCAAGTCAAGATATATTTGTAACTATGACACCCAACCTCAGTTGCTAATTGGGTCTCATTTAATCAACCATAGAAAAATTTCATGGGACTAAACTAGTGGTTTTCGAATTTCTGTTAGCATTGACTCTGATGACAATCTTACATAATTTAAGCTCAGCCTTGGCAAAATCATTAGACTCCTATATTTCTGAAACCCACTGGCTTCCTACTTTTCCCTAAATCTAAACTAGATTACACGAGCTGCTCTCTTGCTAGTGCTTTTGAAGGCCGGACTTTTTAAACCAGTAGCAGCCAATGATAACTAATCCAAACGCAACTGGAGTACATCTACCTGGCTCACACTGAATCTGACATTTTTTTTTCCATTTTTTTCCAATTTCTTAAAATCACAAAGAATAAAGGCACATAATTTTCCAGGAAGAAAAGGAAACAGTCTGTTCTTCTGACTATCTGGTCAAGCAACTATAATTATTTAATTATCTAATATATATTTAATTAATATGCTTATTATAATGAATGATTTTTATGCATATGTTTTTAAGCCAGGGAATAAATATGTAAGATCTGGAATTATATTATTATATTATTCACCTCCTCACATAAAACTCTACCACTTAAGACAGGTTTGTAGATAGTGTTTTGTTTTTTTCAAATGTGAAGAAAATTTCTTTTGAGCCATTAACATGCTTTCACTCAGTCTTTGCTTATTTTCGTATAAAGTTCCAAAGTGCTTAAAGTTTAATCACCTATATCCCTCTACAAAAGCCCCATTGGGTAAAGTTAGACCAGGCTGGATGGTAAGAATTTGTCTCCTAACGTTAGTCTTTAATCAGGGATTAGTTTATTTTTTGTGGCCATTCTGCCATTGAGGTTGGTGGCATCATATTTCACTACAAAATTAGCACTTGATCATGGCATTACTTGAGGAGGTCAGCTGTGATTATACATGGATCAATGTGGAAAAATAGGGTCATTTCCCTTGAGTGATTTTGAAGTTCATCTTCCATACTGTCTTATACATTGTATACACCATGCATGGACATACCATTCTTCCTCTCCCTGAAATTGTAGCATCTGAAAATCAGCAACAAGATAAAGAGCTCTTTATTGCCTGCATCCAAAGGGAGCTTCCAAAACATACTCTACGTATTAGGAATATAAAGTATGTGACAAAAGCAATAACAGAAATCATCTATTATTTAGTTATCCAAACAGGGCTATGGGCAATTCAGTTGGGTTCAATTTTGGAGCACCCTTGGTCTCATTTTCATACAAATACACAAGCTGTATCCAGCTTCTTCTTTTATACAATGTCAGCACAGGTACCCCTCACCACACTGCCTGAATTTTAACTATTTATTTTAAGCACTTGAGGAGTGATGACACAGCATCAGTCTCCTTAAATCAGTATTTTTTTGTTTTAAAGGAACTAAGAAGGCAGTTTAGCCTCAGACAAAAAAATGATCCAACCCACATCAAGGCTGGGGCTCTGCTCAACCAGTTCTGGGCTTATATGGAATTGATTCTGGGAGAGTCTTCCAGCAACCTCCGTCCTCAGCAACAAGTTATTTATCAGAAACCAATGGCATTAAAACATCATGACATTTAATCTTTAAGACAACAATTGCTTATTTCCTTCCCAGAATTGAAAAGAGAGAAAAGTAAAATAAACAGAATTGAAGTAAAACAAGCCTGCCTCCAGTAACCTCTACTAAAAGCAGTTTTCTTCTTTTTGCTTATTTTATGTTTTGTTTTGTTTTTTATATCCTTTGTATTTTGTTATTGAAGTATAGTTGATTTACCATGTTGTGTTAGTTTTGGGTATACAGCAAAGTGACTCAGTTTTATATACCTATATATATATATATATAGGTATATAAAACTATATACCTATATATATATATTCTTTTTCAGATTCTTTTCCATTATAGGTTATGACACAATATTGACTATGGTTCCCTGTGCTATGCAGTGGGTCCTTGTTGGTTATCTATTTTAGATATAGCAGTGTGTATATGTTAATCCCAAACTCCTAATTTATCCCTGCCCCCCTTTCCCCTTTGGTGACCATAAGTTTGTTTTCTATGCCTGTGGGTCTATTTCTCTTTTGTATATGAGTTCATTTGTATCATTTCTTTTTTAGATTCCACATATAAGCGATATCATATATTTGTCTTTCTCTGTCTGGTTTACTTCACTTAGTATGATAATCTCTAAGTCCATCCATGTTGCCTTAAATGGCAAATGGCATTATTTCATTCCTTTTTATGGCTGAGTAATATCGATTGTACATATATATATCCTACCTTGAAAGGCGTTTTCTTTTTCTGCAAACCCTTCCCCCTCCTTGGCCAAGAACATCAAAAGTTCAACTCATGAAACAAAGAGGAAATGATTCTTCTCATTTTATACTTCTATTTCAACAATGATTGTGACATTGAGACATATTTTACATAGTAAAATGAGCATCTTAATCTTTTGCAAAGAGTGTGGTTATTTCCTTCCTGGGAGTGGAAATACTAAGGGATGCAGGAAGGAGAGGGATACCGGTAATTCTGCAAGCCGGTCAGGACAAATCCTGCCTGGGCTGGCTGATCCTGAATGGGGCAACCCGCAACAAACGGGAAGGCCAGCTTCTTTCTTGGTAACTTCCCATTTGGCAAGTACAACGCGTATTGATTTATATAGCTGACACTGCGGAGGAGTAGGCAGAAGAAAACAAAACGAAACAAAACAAAAGCAGAACCACAGGCAGCTGAGCTCAAAATCATGTCTCAATCAGAGTGTCAATACATATTTTCTGAGAATTTCACCATCAGTGTTCTAGAATTATAAGATTAGACACTGCAGGCTCTCAGGTGGTTTAGTTGCTCAACTCAGGGCTGAGTGATGCCTTGATAGGGATATGGAAGAATCAGAGGAAACACAGACTCCGGGTGAGTCTGGTGTGCACACGCACCTTTGTCTCTTAACCTAAGGCTCCATGCGCTGGGGGTTTAATTAGATTTGCAGTGTTACTTGACTATATTGGAATAAGTATATTGTATTTAGCGTAAGTCTGTGTTCTTCAATTTCCCACTTCTATCAGATTTTTGCATGTGTTCGAAGAAAGCTTCACAATTCATCACCTTCCTCCCTTCAGTTAATGGGAGGAAACTTAATAGGTTTGTTTCCTTCCAGAACAGAGGGGATATATGTATACGTATAGCTGACTCACTTTGCTGGGTAGTAGAAACTAACGCAATATTGGAAAGCAACTATACTCCAATAAAAATTAATTATAAAAAACAGGTTGGTTTCCTTTGCTTAGTTTCCATATCCTAAGCAGCAAGAACAAATCCAGTTGCCTACAAACTCGTCTCACAGATCTCACTTCTGGGTATTAGTTTCTGTAGCAAAAGTCTTGTAGGTAGGCATACTGTTCAGCTGCTACGGAATTCATTCATTCAATCATTCACCCATTCAGTCATTTATTCAACTGTATCTTTGGGGCACCTTTTTTTTTTTTTTTTTTTGCAGTACGCGGGCCTCTCACTGTTATGGCCTCTCCCGTTGCGGAGCACAGGCTCCGGACACGCAGGCTCAGCGGCCATGGCTCACGGGCCCAGCCGCTCCGCGGCACGTGGGATCTTCCCGGACTGCGGCACGAACCCGTGTCCCCTGCATCGGCAGGCGGACTCTCAACCACTGCGCCACCAGGGAAGCCCTGGGGCACCTTTTATGTGGAACAGTTGGGAAAAGAGGAAAAATTCCCTTGGAGGAGTGATTTCCCCTGTCCTTTCTTCATATATTGTTTTAAATGCTTAGGATTAAATGTGTACTTTTCCAGTACTGAATTCCTGAACAGTGTGATCCGTCTTCACGCGCACACTGGCACAGACACACACCCTTATCTACACTGATTTTTATTTACCTGTATAAGTGGAGAGGAACGTTGATGGAGAAAATGACGAACAGAAGACAATTCAAAAGTTGTTCATGCCTGCAAAGCATACATTTTTGGATACTCGATTTCCCTTCCAACTTATGTTAATGTTAAAATGAATTTCATTCACTAAGCATATACCAGCTGTATATTGGGATGGGGCGGCTGGGTGGGAAAGGCAGGCAAGGAAGAAGTGGCCTCCCGTGGCCAGGGAAACTGACAGAAGGCAAAGTAGCATTTATAAATGTGCTCTGAATTACCCATGGAATAAATAAGGCACGTGCAGAACTAGGGGCTCACTGTTGATTATTTTTAATGATTATGTTTTATCTTTAGGCTTCTTTTCAAGTGTGTCTTCTTACACAATAATTTTCCAAATAAATTCTTTAAAAATTCTGTACTGCAAATATCTAGACGAAAGTTACACGCTCTACACCCACACAAACATAATGCAAAATGATCTTCTGGCTGAAGTTTGTCCACTGTGTGAATAATATCCCATATATAAACACTCATGGATCTTTAGGCACCAAATCACTTCTAGCTCATTCACCAGCTTGACTCAGGAGTGAACCACGGAATAAAATAAATTATGTCGGTATTCTCTTCCAACCAGGCACTTGACCCTTGGGAGGAGAGGTGTGGTTGTTAAAACAACAGACTATAAATCAGCCCAGTGGACTAGGAAACATCACTTCAGAGACTGAAGGGGAAAATTATTGAAATCTTGGCACTGCTTTAGCCTCCACCTCAGCAAGGAGAACTTCCTCCCAGCCTCTTCTCCAGCGACTTCAGAATTCTCCTTTGAGCCAAGTGGTTCCATTTGATCGTCAAAAGGCCAGGCCCGAACAAAGCTGCTGTAACTGGCTTTGGAGAGTGCGGACGGTTTCCTGGGGAAAACACCATTTCGTTCTGCTTTCCCTGAATCTGTTAAAAACATGTTTGTTTTGGCATTTTTCAGGCTTCGTGTGATTTTTAGTACTCCACAGTTTGAGAGGATTACATTACACCTTGTGACCAAAATGAGGGCTGGGAGTAAGTTGACTCCACAGCATTAGAATCCTATAATTACGGGTTCAAATAGAAAGAGGAAGGTGAATCTAGATAAACTTGGCTTTTAAGGATTTAATACAACATAACTGAGTATGACTTAAGACAGTCTATGTTTAGATTATATGATACAGGCCTTACCTGTGCCATAAACATATCACAACTTTTGACAAAGTCTGAAGGGCTATGTATAAAAGAACTTGGGAACTGGAAGGGAAGTAGGAGTCCAACCCCTTCACTTTACAGAAAAGACATTGCATTAAATGAAATTTAAGGAATTTTCTCAGAGTCACACAAATAAAGTAACAGGGCCGCCACTAGGACTCTTGTCTTCTGAATTTCAGCCCCAAACATGTATATATATACGTGGGGCACATCTGATCCTGCGCAAAAACTCCCGCATTTGACAAATACACACACACCATTAATTATAATATTGTACATATAAATTATGGAATTTGCATTTGTTTGGTTTTAGAATTGCTGACCCAAAGTAGCTCCGAATCGCTCACAGTAGCTCTGAAAATAAAATGTGAATGCACTGAAAAAAAAAAGGGCAGTAGGTAAAAGCCAATTCTTTCTCTTTGGAACAGATAAGAGACAGTCCTGAGCAATTTGCTATGGATGAAGCCAGCTTCCACTGTGCCAGGAGAAGCCCTTTAGTAGGGCAATAAAGGGTGAAATTCCTTTGCTATAACCACTGTCTCTTTACTAAAGCTAGTAAGTATATTCTCTGAGATAATCAGTATACTCAAACTATCACAGGAGACATACCTACTCATCTTGTGGAATAACTGCCTGCCCAGTGTCCGAAACAAGAGCATATTTTCACACACTTGTATTGACTCCTTAGGTTCTCTCTATAAACCCAAAAGGCCATAACATATTTTTACTCCAAAGGCAGCGATAACATCTTTACAATCAATACAAGTTGTGTTTATGGAACCATAACACAGAGGGGTAGTAAAGGGTCACTCTTGGTTCTACAGTGCTGGACAAGGTTTGTGATGATGATTTAAAGTTTCATATCTGTGATCATCTCATTATCACACACATGCTTAAGAGAGGAGGGAAATGTACAAAAGTCCAGCACACTGCCGAACACTGAAACTGCATATTGTGGAGGGAAAGAGAAGGAGACAGTGCCTAGTGGGTGTGTGCGTGTGTGTACAGGAGACAGAGTGAGCACCAGAGACAGAGAGAAGATACGAAGGTTGGATTCAATCGAGCTTATACGAGAAATCACGGCAATATGACTTTGTATCTCCCACTTGACTTTCATTAAGAAATGTAGAAAGAGATGGATGCTGGGCTTCCCTGGTGGTGCAGTGGTTAAGAATCCGCCTGCCAATGCAGGGGGCAGGGGTTCGAGCCCTGGTCCCGGCAGATCCCACATGCCGCGGAGCAACTAAGCCCGTGCGCCACAACTACGGAGCCTGCGTGCCACAACTACTGAGCCCGTGTGCCTAGAGCCCATGCTCCACAACAAGAGAAGCCACTGCCATGAGAAGCCCGCGCACCCCAACGAAGAAGAGCCCCCGCTCACTGCAGCTAGAGAAAGCCCGCACGCAGCAACGAAGACCCAGCGCAGCCAAAAATAAATAAATAAATAAACTGGTTAAAAAAAAACCCAGCTTTGTTTGGGGGAAAAAAAGAAAGAAATAAAGAGACGGATGCAGTGTCGGATGCTGATTGAACTTAGAGCCATTTGTCTTGATTTGCTACCAGCCCAACCTTTTTTCTTTTTTTTTTCAGAGAAATAATTGTTTGAAGCCTCTCTCATGAGTGTTGACCTTTGCTCTCTCTGATTTTATATTTCAACAAGTCCAAAAAACATGGGCAACAGTAAAAGCCAATGCATAGAAGAGGACAAGAGACAAGATGTTAGCAAAGACTCCTTTATGTCTAGTGAGTGGAGATAGAGCAGAGATCACCACGATTTTCAGGAGAAACCAGCTTTGTCAATACGTCGCACTGAACTACAGGATTTCAGAAACCAAATCCATTTACCTTCCCTAGACAGTTGGTGTCACAGCCTGGAGATCCCAAGTTTAGTATCAATAACAAATTGTTATAAACGGTAAGAAATTGTTGGGAATGGATATCACTGTGAAAAAAAAAGGATTCATCAGGGCAATTTCCTAGCACATATATTTATTCTCTCATGTTCAAAACAAACAAAGTAATGTGTGAGCAGAGGTAAGCAGAGGAAAATTTATTTTTTTGTTACCCACTGGCTGAATTTCCCTTGTAGGAACATTATGTCTAAATAGAAGTTACAGACCTGAATCCTATTTCATCTCCTAGAGAAACACTTTTTTTTTTAATTAAAAACTTTAAATTTACAAATTCTTTGGCCAGATGAATTCCTGAGCTTTTCTAGATGACATGGATATGGACAGAGAATGGAAATGCTATACTTCCAGGGTCAAAGTGGTAAAGAAGCAGGAAAAAGTAGGGGCGGGAGAAGTAGCAAGTTGTGTAAACCATACTGACTTAAATTTTACCTAAGGCTGGATTTCAGACCATGACTTAGAATTGTACACCAGGGTTTTAGCATTTTTTAGACAGATATAGATGGACAATGTACCTGTTACTAGAAATACTTTGGTGGTTGCTTCCCAAACCTTTCTGTATATGAGGAGAAATCACCATGACCTCTTGTCATCTCCTCCTCCATTTTTAAAGATGATTTGCTACTAGAAAACCTAATTGTTTACTCTTAAGTATTCTGTCACTACAAATGCTTCTCTGCGAAGAATTAATGATATAATGTCATTCAAATATCCCGAAGGTCAAGAGGCTGGCATTTTGAAATCTAAAAGCAATTCATCTGAGGGTGATTGATTGTTCTCATGGAAAGGAATCTCTATTCACTGTTTCTAGCACTTCAATTAGTGGTAACATCAAGGCTTCATAGAGGTTTGAGCTAGGATGAATGCACCTGGGTTTACACATTTTTGTATTCATTCAGTCATTCATTCAAGTATTTAGTGGACACTTAGAATGTGTCAAATACTGTTCCCAATGTGCTAACACTGGGAACAGAATGATAAATAGTAAGATGTCAATAAACTTACCTCTTAAGGGAACACGAAGCCTGAGTTTGAAACCTAGACGTGGGTAAGAGAAAAGGTGTGAAGAAATATTTCCCCAAAAGTGGACACGTAAGCAGTGACTTTATAATGAAAAGAGCTTAACTATATCAAAGAAAAATGGATAGGAAGGGAGGACTTTCTTGTTCTTGGTTGAATAGAGTACACAGAGAATTTAGTGTTCAGATTTTACCTTGAAGATGAAAATATACTGAAAGATTTTAAGTAGAGGAAAGAAATGATCAAATTCACACTTAACAAAAGTCAGTGTGAGTTTCTTATAGATTTGTGACACAGAGGTAGAAACGTCAGTTTGAGAAGCAGTATAGACTCGTGGTTAAGACCAAAGATTCTGGAGGATAGAATCTAAATCCTAGATCTAAATTCTAACTCTTCCGAGTAATAACAGTGCAACCCTTGAAGAAATTCTCTCTTTGATCCAGTTTTTTTTTTTCATCTGTAATAATAATAGTACTTACCTATACAGTAATATAGTGCCTGGCATATAGTAAATGCTCTATAAGAGTTCTTAGGAGAATTCTGCAGTGACGTATGGGAGAAATTAGGAGTATCTGCGTAGCGTACTGAGGATAGAGAGAAAGATGGTGGGGGGTTTTTGAATTTTTATTGGAGTAGAGTTGATTTCCAATGTTGTGTTAGTTTCAGGTATACAGCAAAGTGATTCCATTATACATATACATATATCCACTTTTTTTTAGATTCTTTTCCCATACAAGCCATTACAGAGTATTGAGAAGAGTTCCCTGTGCTATACCGTAGGTCCTCATTACTTATCTATTTTATATAGTGTAGTGTGTATATGTCAATCCCAATCTCCCAATTTATCCCTCCTCCCACTTATCCCCTGGTAACCATAAGTTTGTTTTCTACATCTGTGACTCTACTTCTGTTTTGTAAATAAATTCATTTGTACCCTTCTTTTTAGATTCCACATATAAGTGATATATGACATTTGTCTTTCTGTGTCTGACTTACTTCACTCAGTATGACAATTTCTAGGTCCATCCATGTTGCTGCCAATGGCATTATTTTGTTCTTTTTTATGGCTGAGTAATATTCCTTCGCATATATGTACCACATCTTCTTTATCCATTCCTCTGTTGATGGACATTTAGGCTGCTTTCATGTCTTGGCTATTGTAAATAGTGCTGCCGTGAACATTGGGGTGCATTTATGTTTTCGAATTATGGCTTTCTCTGGGTATATGCCCAGGAGTGAGATTGCTGGGTCATATGGTAGTTCTATTTTTAGTTTTTTAAGGAAACAAGGATGTGGTTTTGAGAAATATTCAAGAAGTAGAATGCGTGAGGCTTGTTAACCGACTAGATGTCAGGACTCAGAAAGAAGTAGGAGGCTGGGATAAACCCCGGATCTCTGGTTTGCGTGTCCAGTGGGTGACGTAACTCTGATCATTGCAATAAGGGAAACAGGAAGAAGGGCCATTGTGGAAAGAGATGATGAATTCAGTTTTGGACATTGACTTGAAGATACTGATTGGTAAAGTCCAAGAGACAATTGGCTATCATACTCAGAATCATAGGAAAGAGAAGCTTGGGAAGAAGATGTAGATTTAAGGTGTCCTTAGTATATTCATAATTGAAGCCACAGAGCAGTTGAGGTCAGCCTAGAGAATGAATCAAATGAGAAGGCCAAAGGTAACACCCTGAAGAACTTTTAAGAAGAGGGTGGAATTATAAAACTGACAACAGAAACTGAGAATGAAAAAACAAAGGAGAGAGTCCAGCTTCTGGCCATGATGGAGTGACTGCACTGCATTAATCCTCCCACTAGAAACAACCATAAAACCTGGCAAAATATATGAAATAGCTGTTTCTAGATGTTGGCTCATGTGGTGCATGAGAGATGCCTGAGAGAAGGAGGTGGATGAGGTGAGAGCCTTGGGTGCTCCACCTTTCGGTCTAGAGACATTTTTCTGCACCGCAGTGCAGGAAGGAGACGCTCCATCAGAAAACAGGGGTCTGGCTGAGTTGCAGAGAGAGATGGAGTGCAGGGCTACTGATGCCCAGCGGGAATTTGTGGGGCAGAGCAATAGTGGGAAAGAACTGTGCCGGGAAGGAGCTCCTGAAATCTGCCTAGGATCCTATTGAGTATTTGAAGAATACTAAGTTGTACACGTATGAGCTGATGCTCCGGGAACCTGGGCTAAGAACAACTACTGAGCAAGGAAAGGTTTCTGTGGAGCTGAGGTAAGCAATGATTAGAGCTTGAACAGGGCTGCGAAACCTTTAATTTCCTACCAACTAGAGAAAGAGATTTGTTGAACATCATGGACATTCAGTAGATTTGAGTCCACACATTAGAAGGGCATAGCAAGACACTCCCAGCCAAGCCCAAAGGCACACCTTAAAATTATCAAAATGATATGAAAGTAAATTAACTCCTTCCAGAACAAAACTCAATAACAAGGAAACAAAATCCAAATACTCAAGAACTTGGTATCTATATGTCCAGTATACATTCGTGGTAAACTTTTTTCCAAATTCGCTGAAAAATATAAATGAATCCAAGAAGTTCGATAAGCATCAGACAGAATAAACAGTAAGAAAATCACAGCAAGGAAGACATCATAATAAAAATAATGAGACCTGCAAAGAAGCAGGGAAATGTGGCCCTGACCAAGAGAAAAACCAATAAATATAAATATGTTCAGAAATTAGATAACGGAATTAGAAAACAAAGGCTTTAAAAGAACAATTATAAACATGCTAAAGGATTTAAAAGTAAATATGAAAACAATAAAGGAAAAAAATTAGACTTTCAACAGCAAAATGGAAATTATATAAAAAAAGAAACAGAAATTTTAGAAGTGCAAAATATATTGGAATGAAAAACCACTGGGTAGATTGCATAGCTGGTTAGACACTGCAGAATAAAGTCAGGGGAGATTTGTCATTATTTGAGGGAGGAAAGATTTTGGATAGCAGATCGGAAGTTCAACAAGGGACAGACTTGGTTTGAGATTTCTACTCTCTGTGCCAGAGTAGACTTCATTTAAGCAGCTGGAAGTATGAGTCTAGATTTCTGGGGAGAAATCTTGGCTGAGATATACATTTCTGCACTGTCAGTTTTTCTGAGAGAGTGAGTGTAGACTGAAAGGAAAAGAAGTCCCCCAAGGGGACCCTTGAGCACACCTATATCTAGAGGTGGGGGAGATGAGAAGAACAAGCAAAGACACTGGAAAATCCCAGAAAGACAGGAGGAAACCTAGGTGGATATAATGTTCTGGAAGCACAGGAGAAGGGAATGGTTAGCTTTAGCAAATGAATAATTGGCTATGGTTTATCGAGCAGGTCAGTGATAATTATGATGAAAGCAGTTTTGACAGAGTGGTGAAGGCAAAACCCTGATTGGAGTAGATTTAAAGACAAATGGGAGTGGAGGAATTTGAAGCAGGGAGGAACACAGGCAAGACTTTGGTGCCAATCTTCAATCCTGGAGTGAACCTGATAGCATCCTTGGTCCCGAGCTGGCCTCCATTCTCTTTTACTTAAGGCAATTGGTTATCAAACGGAAAGCATGGATTTGGCCTTGAGAAGCCTTCCAAAGCTCTCATTAGAATGCTCCTTCTGTTTAATCTCAAACATTTGCCTGGTTCTCTTCACTTAAATGCAAGTGTCACAAACCAGAAAGGAAAAGAATGCACTGACCTGAAATTTCTCTGTGCTCAATGTTGGAATATCAACTAGGATACGAAAATCATCTTCCGTTTATCAGCTGGAAGGGTTGTATACGTAACATCCTTTTTCTTTTTTTCCAGGCATAATCATTAATGACAGAACCACATTGCAATTATTATGCTATTATTTCTCTAAGTCTTCATCTTTGACCCACTATTTTGATCTATGTGGAGACCATTTTACTTTAATAGGCCTTGTGTACTTGCTCCCACGTACAGCATTTATAGTTTTTCAGCACTTGAATTATACGCTTTTCTCACCTATAGTTTATTAGTCACCCACCCTAGAATTGAAGCAGCCCCATCCTTCTCCTTCGTCACTGAACTTTGAAGCTTGGGAGTATTACAAATGGAGATTTGGGGGGATTCTCAGACACCCAGTTTGGGCTGAAAGGAAGGCAGTGTCAGTGTGAAGAATGTATTTCACATTCGGTAATATTTGACCCCAGATGAAGTAAAACGTGGCTTCACCTCCAATGTAAATATTGGTCGGTTCCTACCCCATTAAGTGTTCCTGAAGACAAAGACTCTGGTCCATCAATCATAATAATACTCCCATTAGCTCTTAAGCAACATGTTTGAATAGGAAACTGCCTCTCCCTGTCTCTCTCTCTTTTTGTCCGTTGATGATTTAGAGACAGTAAGATCTCCAGGCTTATCTTAAAAATATTTACTCAGCTTCTTTCAGTGATCATGTCAGAGCTTGGTCATAAAAACATACGTTTCTCTAAAGCAGAAGATGACAGAAGATGAGGAACACAGAGAGCCTCTGTCTGGCCTAATATTTTGGTGGAAGGTGACAGAGGAGATTAGAAAAGTAACAGTGAGGAAATGTTTTTGATTATCTGTCTGTTCCACTCAGTGAAACAAAAATAAAGGTATAAAATATCCATCTGGTTTCATTTTATCTTCTCCCATTAGGTCCAGGTCTACCTATTCTTCAGACTTTTTTTGTTTTCGTCTTCCTGTGTTTTGTCTACTTATGCTCTTTGTGTTTCTGACTTGCGTTTATCATTGGAGAAGCTAAGCTGAATATGTGAGTTTTAAAATGTGTAAAGATAAGAGTACAACAGTATTAAAGGTGTGTTCCTTCTTTGCGGAGGGATAAACCATAAACAGTCATGGTTGATCTAAGTGATTTTAAAGGATAATTACAGGGATTATACTAGTGGGAGGATCATATTAGTCCTATTAAAAATGATACTTTCCATGAGTTAATTATTTTCCAATATTTTATGAAAAGGATGCACTTACATGAGAAAATTATTATTATTATCATAATAACTTTGTCCCAGGTGTGACGTGAAGGCCTTTGCATGTACCATCTCATGTGAGTGTCAGTTCAAAATTCTATCTTGTCTATAGCATGACACTCATCTCTTACTAGAAGATCATGAGCTGAGAAACCAAGAGACTTTTATAGAGGACTTGAGAGCCCTCACTGAATGGAAGACTTTTCATGTGCTGTCTGCCTGGGCCATGGATCACTGTGAAACCCACCGACTCAGCTGAGCATGCGAAAGTGGCCTGACAGCACCACTTGACAGGAAGGATTTCCAAATAGAGGAACAATGTCCTTAAGATTTTTGATGTGTATCTAGGACTTTGACACAAAGACGTATTTTTCCAACGCCTTGGACATGGTGTTCCTCTTGTTGCATGAAATCACACTCTTGATGGTGAAAACCAGTACGAATTTGGATCCATTAGTCCAGTTTTGTAGCCTCACATAAACATCTATCATTAAAACATAGGCGTTGGGGCTTTCCTGGTGGCTCAGTGGTTAAGAAGCCGCCTACCAAGTCAGGGGACACGGGTTCGAGCCCTGGTCTGAGAAGATCCCACATGCCACGGAGCAACTAAGCCCATGCGCTACAACTACTGAGCCTGCGCTCTACAGCCCACGAGCCACAACTACTGAGCTCACGTGTCATGACTACTGAAGCCCTTGTGCCTAGAGCCTGTGCTCCTCAACAAGAGAAGCCATGGCAATGAGAAGGCTGTGCACTACAATAAAGAGTAGCCCCCCCTCGCCGCAACTAGAGAAAGCCCGCCTGCAGCAACGAAGACCCAATGCAGCCAAAAAATAAAAAAACAAACAAACAAAAATTAAAAAAAAAACCATGGGCGTTAATGTACCTGAACATGTGTGTTTCTCATTATTTTCTCCTGATATTATGCTAATCTCAATGATCCCTATTGTAAGTGACCTGTGTATCTAATTGGATTTTATTTCAACATCATAGGCTTTTTCAAGACTATTTGAAAACTGTGCAGTTATTCTACTTACAGACAAGATAGCTTAGGTTATCTGATAGTAATTCTTTGAAAAAGGAAGAGAGCGATATTCCCATTTTAGTTATGAATATGTTAAAAGACAGAGAAGGTAAATGATATCCCCCAGGATAGAGGGTTCATTGGTAGGAATAACAATGTTAAAACTCAAGACTCCGAAATTACAAATCACTTTGCCATGCAACCATGATATTGCAAACCAAACCAAATTAAATAAAAGATATGAAAATGTGTATTTGTGGAATAGTGCAAAGACAAAAGCTAAGGGCTTGGAATCTTTGACAAAAATATCAGAAAAAAAATTTTTTGTGTGTGTGTGTGGCAAAGAGTTTTGAATTCGATGTTTGGAAGAAATACTCCATAAAGCAGATCTTGAAAAATGAAAACTTGTCATCATAGGAAACTGGTTAATCTTTTCACCTTATGCTTTTAGTTTTCCACTAGTGCAGAAAAAGCGATCTTCAGTTCTAGGTTCAATATGTTGAACCTTCGGTGGCCACAGAATGTTTTACTGAAATACATTCAACAACAGATAATACATTTTAAAACCCCAATGTTTCCCATTCTTGGAAGTTACCTTGCTTCGAAAAATGGATGAACCGTAATGCAGGCGAGCACTTAGTGCATGGCTGAGATGGCCTCGTGGTCAAACCACATTGCTCAGTAGGGAACTCTTTGTGTTCTGGATACAATTGGAATGAGTTAAAAAAAAAAACAAACCAAAAACTGGAAAAACCAGAAAATAAGATGAGCCAACTGACTGCTACCTTAGGGATGTGGGGAGGTAGCAACTACCAGTAGTTAGAGAGCAAAATATGGCGAGAGGACCTCTGATGGTAGTTATGAACTTTGTTAAATGAATACAGGTCATGTGGGGTGTAGGAGGAGATAAATACTCTGATATCACTCTCCTCCCAGCCACCCAGTGCTTCCTGTTAGTCAAATTCAACCAACCTCAGAAGCAAGGGAGACCTTTGATGCAGTGTGTCCATATTGTTTGGGCGAAACATGGCAGAGAGAGGCTCTGGAAATGCTCAACACATCTACTATTATCTACTATACAGTGTACTTTCCCATTAGCTAGTTAATTTTACAATCCTGAATATGATGAGGAAATGACCCAATCAAAAAATGAGCAGAAGACCTAAATAGACATTTCTCCAAAGAAGACATCCAGATGGCCAACAGGTACATGAAAAGATGCTCAACATCACTACTTATTAGAGAAATGCAAATCAAAACTACAATGAGGTATCACATCACACCAGTCAGAATGGCCATCATCAAAAAGTCTAGGGCTTCCCTGGTGGCGCGGTGGTTGAGAGTCCGCCTGCCGATGCAGGGGACACGGGTTCGTGCCCCGGTCCGGGAAGATCCCACATGCCGCGGAGCAGCTGGGCCCGTGAGCCATGGCCGCTGAGCCTGCGCGTCCGGAGCCTGTGCTCCGCAACGGGAGAGGCCACAGTGGTGAGAGGCCCACGTACCCCCCCCCAAAAAAAAAGGTCTACAGGTAATAAATGCTGGGGAGGGTGTGGAGAAAAGGGAACCCTCCTACACTGTTGGTGAGGATGTAAATTGGTGCAGCCACTGTGGAGAACAGCATGGAGGTTCCTTAAAAAACTAAAAACAGAGCCACCATATGATCCTGCAATCCCACTCCTGGGCATACATCTGGAGAAAACTCTAAGTTGAAAAGATGTATGTACCCCAGTGTTCATAGCAGCACTATTTACAATAGCCAAGACATGGAAGCAACCTAAATGTCCATCGACAGAAGAATGGATAAAGAAGATGTGGTACATATATACAATGGAATACTACTCAGCCATAAAAAAGAATGAAATCATGCCATTTGCAGCAACATGGATGGACCTAGAGATTATGAAACTAAGTGAAGTAAGTCAGACAGAGAAAGACAAATATCATATGGTATCACTTATATGTGGAATCTAAAAAATGATTTAAATGAACTTATTTACAAAGCAGAAACAGACTCACAGACATAGGAAACAATGTTACCATCATAACATGGTTACTAAAGGGGAAAGGCAGGGGAGGAATAAATTAGGAGTTTATGATTAGCAGATAAAAACTACTATATATAAAATAGATAAACCACGAGGTCCTACTGTATAGCACAGGGAACTATTTTCAATATCTTGTAATAAGCTATAATGGAAAAGAATCTGAGAAAGAATATCTATATAGATATAGACATAGATATCTGAGTCACTTCGCTCTACACCAGAAACTAACAAAACATTGTAAACCAATTATACTTCGTTAAAAAAAAAGAAACTGAAGATGAGAAAGGAGAGTTCATATGCTAAGGTTTCTACAACTAGGGTGTGGCCAAATCAACACTCAGACATAAGCATCAGACTGCAAGGCATTTTGGGGCACCTTCTATTGAACCAGAATAGCCCTTAGGAAGAGTCAAGCTCCTGGCAGAAGAGTGAGTGATTCAGAATTAACTATAGTCTATCACATTTCAGTAATACTTCTTATTGCCATATATGGCTACCATCACTGCCAGCTTTTTCTTCATAACCAGCCAAGTCAGTAGTGACAGGTGAGGAGACACATCAGTGGATTCAGTCTTAACACCTGGTATCATCCAGAAGTGGTCTGATTGTTGGTGGATTACGTAGGTTATGCCAGTGATGAGCTGTGGTTGTTTATGGAGGCTCTCATTTGTAGTATGTTCTTTTTTGTGTGTGTGTGTGGTATGCGGGCCTCTCACTGCTGTGGCCTCTCCCGTTGCGGAGCACAGGCTCCGGACGCGCAGGCTCAGCGGCCATGGCTCACGGGCCCAGCCACTCTGCGGCACGTGGGATCTTCCTGGACCGGGGCACGAACCCATGTCCCCTGCATCGGCAGGTGGACTCTCAACCACTGCGCCACCAGGGAAGCCCTGTAGTACGTTCTTAGCTTTGGTCAGTCTGTGCATTAGTCTTTGTTCCCTGCTTGACATTCCAGCCTGGAATTCCAGGGAAGCCCTGTAGTATGTTCTTAGCTTTGGTCAGTCTGTGCATTAGTCTTTGTTCCCTGCTTGACATTCCAGCCTGGAGTTCCAGATACCTTGAATGACGTCTGGTGTGTACAGAATATCTGATGCATAATTAAGTGGATGAATGAACAATCAAACGAACAGGCTTTATTGGATCCTCAGCCTTCTGGTCCAGACCCTATAGCTAAATCTAATGCCACCACCATTATCATCATTTTCATCAACTATTTGGGGGCACACAGCAGATGCCAGGTACTATGCTAAGCACTTTACATTATGGTTCAACGTGATGATTTCAACAACCTTGTGAGGTTTGGTACTTTTCTTTTATAGATGAGGAAACTGAGGCTTAGCAAAGTTAAATAAATTGTGCAAGATCCTACACTTAGTGAGTGGTAAAGGTGGAATTTGACGCTAGCTACACTGTCTCTAGAGCGTGCATATTGAACGACTTCTCTATAGTATCTCGTTTCCCACCTGCTCATCACTGGAATACACAATTCCTTGACTCTCTATTACTGCTTGCTACAATTAAGATTATCACTCATAGTTTGGCTCGCCTCCCATTATTTTTCCCTACTAGAGAGTAGCTTCCTATACTTCTCTATGCTGTTTTCTTACCAAGGATTGCTTGAATCATCCTTGGGTTCTAAAGCCTCTTTTGAGCAGAACACTAGATATTCTGGAAGCAACCTGAGGGATGGAGTTCTGGAGACTTTTTATTCTCCCAAGACTCTAAGCCACTTGGGTCCACTATTCTCTCTTTCCTATGGTCCTTGGATATCAGCATATTATACACTCATGATTGCCCCAAATATTTCAAGTTCGGGGGGGAGGGGCACTTGGCTGCTTAGATTGTGTTTTATTTTATTTTTTATAGAACCAGGTAAAGAATTAAAGAATCTGAGAGATAAAGTGTCTACATTACTATTTTCTTAGCCAGTTCATTGTCAAGAAACGGGAATAAAGCACTGGTGGAATAATCTCTTCAACAGTGTCTTAGTTATCAGAGCCAGACACATTTGCAAATGCCCTCAGTTGACATACCTGTACTTGGGTTTAGTCATCTGAAATTACATTTGCTTATAACTTTGGTTCTGAATCTTTCCCCGGGAGAGAGAGAAAAAAGCCATCGGTCTCCATGGCATCACATCTTATTTTTTTAAGCTTTTTATAGATTCAAACCCCATTTCTAACCCTCATGATGATTCAGGCTGTGTCTATACTACACCAACACATATGGTAAAAAAGGGAAAAATTCAGGGTAATAATGGTGGAGTTGATTGACAAAAATTCTCAATAAAGTAAAATTCCACCTGTTTGGAAGTCTTTTAGAATTCAGACCTTCCAGATTCTTAGGATTTTAACTATTAACATTAGGTATTTTAAAAAAACCCCTCTAACCATCTTGTTTAGAAATCCTCCTAAATGTTTAGCAGATTTATACTCCAATAACACTGTATACTAGATAACTTGAAATATACTCCAATGTGAAACATCTAGAAATACTAGATAAAATATAAGAAACACGCCAAGAGGTTAAAAAATGAAGAGAAGGCTGGAACCATAGAGTGAGCTGTCACTTACCGCTTGGCTGTCGTGAGGCCTTGAGTTTAATGAATAAGCTGGAAGAGAAGAGAAAGTCTTTGGCTCATACTAGGTGGGAAGTTGGACCTGACACCGTCACATAAAATCAAGATTTTTGAAGGATTATACCTTTAATGATGGAGTAAAATAGAAAATGTCCACCCACCAGCAAAGAGATATGACACAGAATGTTGGCTTTCTTATTCTGGCTCTGGATTAGAGGGGAAGGGAGGGAGAAAAACTCTCCTCTGAGAGCTCATAACAATCTAGCCCTAAAGCACATTTGGCATACAAAGTCATACCACTTGAAAGATCCTGAAAAGCACAAGTGAAAAAAAAATCAGTATGCACACATGCACACACATGAGATAGTCCCAGCTTACTGTTCCTGACAGAAATTAAAACAATTTCCAGAGGGATTTTCAATCCAGTTCACATAAAATTCCTCCACATAAATCCCCCTCAAACATAAGTGAATAATGGAAAATAATAAAATACCCTAGGACTTGCTACTCAGAGACTGGCATGTGGCCCAACAGCATCAGAATCCCTGGGAGCTTGTTAGGAATGAAGAACCTCAAGCCTTGCCCTAGACTGAGTGAATTGAAACATATAATTTTACAAGATGCACATATGATTCAAGTATGTGTTGAAGTCTGAGAAGTACTACTCAAGAAACAAGCCACCATAAGCAATATCCTGCACAAAAAACATAGTAGACTTCCAAAAATATTGGATAGAGGAATTTTTGGATGCAAACTTAATGCATTTGGATTGATTTAGTAGAGAAACGATGGAGCCAAACATATGAAACAAAATATTATAGTATTGAAAGAAAACTAGGAAGAGATATATCAGTGGAAAATATCGTCATATAGTCATTGGAATGAAACTCAATGTAAATGTTAAACAGAAGATAAAGAAAGCACAGCTGTAGAGAGAATTAATGAATTGGATGGTAGAGCTCAAGAAATTATACATAATGCAATACAGACAAGCAAAAATCTATAACATAAAAAAGAGAGGTTAAGAAAAATGGAGAAGATCCACCAAATGTTTTTAAAAACATTCCAGAGGAATGAATAGGGAAAACGTGGGGTAGGTAATATTCACAGAGAAAATAACTAAGAACACTCTAAAATTTTTAAAGACTCAAACCCTTAGATTCTGGAATCACAGTAGACTCGAAGCAGTATTTCAAAGAAAAAAGAATTTTACAATTAAATCATTAGTAAATAAACTACAGAAAGACAAAGAGAACATTTTTAAAACATCAAGAGAGAAAAAAACAGGTTACCTATAGAGGAAGGAAAATGATACGAGTAGAAAATTTCTCCAAGAGAAACAATTAAAATGAGAAAACAGAGGATTATCTCTCAAATGAAAGAAAAAATAAATCTCGATGTCAAATTTCATGTCATCCTCAACAATAACTCCAAGATAAGCAAAAATAAAGACGTTTTCAAACATCAAAACCTAAGATTATTACCAGTAAATGATACTAAATGAACCTCAAGCTTTGCTGCAAAATGTATGTCTTGGACCAGAAACAGCAGCGTGAGCATTACCTGGAAGGTGCCAGAAATGTAGCATTGCAGGTCCCACTTAGAACTTCTCAAGCTTTAATGTGCCTATAAGTCACCTAGGGACCTTGTAGAGATTCTGCTTCATTACCTCTGGGTCCTGAGGGTCTCCATTTCTACTAAGCTCCCAAGTGACACCCATGCTGTTGATCCAATTACATTTTGAGTAGCAAGACCACTCAGGAAGAACAACACTTACTGCACCTGCATGGTAAGAATTTAATTATCAAGAAGGCATGGTGAATGTTGCAATGATTCTGTGTGAAATAAATTTGGTATTGTTATGCTTTCTTTGCTTGAGAAAAAAAAAAAGAAGGCATGGTGAGAAATAATATGGGTAAACGTGGGTAAATCTAGACAAGTGTTCACATAAAACAACAAAAACAATAGCAACTAATTTAATAAGTAAAGAAAGCAGTGTGGAAATAAAATACTGGAAAACAATGATATGTAAGATGGGAATAAGATACAGATAGTTAAATATTTTAAGGTCTTCCTAATACGGGGGCAGTGCTATCGATTGACTTTTTAGTTCGTTAAGGATAATACGGGGCCAGTGCTATCGATTGACTTTTTAGTTCGTTAAGGAAAGTAATATCGGATCTATATCTTCCTAAGCAGTAGATGGTAAGTGTATAATATATTTTATTTACTTTTTTTTTTTTTTGGTACGCGGGCCTCTCACTGCTGTGGCCTCTCCCTTTGCGGAGCACAGGCTCCGGACGCGCAGGCTCGGCGGCCATGGCTCACGGGCCCAGCCGCTCCACGGCACGTGGGATCTTCCCGGACCAGGGCACGAACCCGTGTCCCCTGCATCGGCAGGTGGACTCTCAACCACTGCGCCACCAGGGAAGCCCATATATTTTATTTACTTTTTGTCAGCAAGTCCTACTTTATCTCAGCCCACCGTGTTGTTTAACTTAAATAATTTTCCAGTTCAGAACCCTGCTATCCTTGTCTGCTTTTTGCTTCTCTTCTCTTTAGCCTCAATTTTCAAATGTAGTCCAAAATAAATGCCTCTGTTTCATTATTACCCACACACTCCTTAAATCCATGCCAGCTGGCTTTCTTCTTTACCATCTTAAAAACCTCTCTGTTAAAAGTCACCATTGACATCCTAGTTAAAGAATCACAATGGCTCATTCTTTATTAAGCTGTATCAATTTCTCTAAAGTCTTGCTACTTAAAGTGTGGTCTGTGTGTCTGTGGCATCAGCACCACCTGGGTGCCTGATAGAAGTGCAGAAGCTCTGGTCTCCCTTCAGAACTACTGCATTAGAATCTATAGTTTAACAAGAATTCTTGTGATTCGTTTATGCATTAAAGTTTAAGAAGCACTGCTGTAAAATATTTGGCACTGTGGACCACCCACAAGTGCTTGAAATGTTCTCTTGTTTTGTCTTCCACTTTCCTTATTGCTTTCTTTTATATTTTTTTACATTGTCTTTAGCATATTTTTCTCCTTTCATGGCATAAATGAAGGTTTTCCCCAAGTTCTTTATCTTGACCCTTAACCCCCATCCCCACCCCTACTTTCTCCCTCCCTCTGTCTTGACAATTTACTCCAGGTAATGCTTCCATTATTTTCCTAGACAGGTGGTTGGTTCACTTCAGAATCACCTAGGCTGCTTGTTAAAAATAACATTTCAGGGGCTTTTCACCAGAGCATGCAAACCAGCAGGTCTAGTTCAGGACCAGGAATATTTTTTTTTTTGCGGTACGCAGGCCCCTCACCGTTGTGGCCTCTCCCACCGCGGAGCACAGGCTCTGGAGGCGCAGCCTCAGTGGCCATGGCTCACGGGCCCAGCCTCTCCCGGCATGTGGGGTCCTCCTGGACCGGGGCACGAACCTGCACCCCCCGCATCGGCAGGCAGACTCTCAACCACTGCGCCACCAGGGAGGCCCATAATTATCTGTTTTATGTATAGTAGTGTGTATATGTCAATCCCAATCTCCCAATTTATCCCTCCCCCACCCTTCCCCCCTGGTAACCATACGTTTGTTCTCCACATCCACCAGGTCACTCTATTTTAAACAAAAGGAATCCCTGGATCTCCGTACCCCTTTCCCAGATTGAACTTCTTAAATTTCTTACTTTTGTCAATGGAATCACCATTCTAATCACAGAGGCTCACAGCCTGGATATCTTCCTTCATGCCCTCTCTCTCCCATAACTACCTGCAACTATTTACTGGGTCCTATTGCTTCTGTCTCCAAAATATTTCTTCCAACCTCCCACTTGACCACATTCTCCCTGGCATGGCTCAATTCTGGCCCATGTTATCTGTTTCTTAAAGTATCCCTCCATCCCACAATGCAGAACACTTCATCCACCAATTCCCTTTTATGTTCTTTCCCCAACTTGGCTCTACATTTCTCACTGGCTACTTGGCCCACTACCGATCTCTTCTGCAGAATATAAATACCACCTAACAATTCCAAAGGACTAATTACATGTCAAGAACTGGCTAAGCATTTAACATGGAGTGAAGGTTATTATCATCCCTTTTTTTCTTGAATAGATAAACAAGGCTCAGGGGTAAAATAATTGTCACTGGCTGGCAAGTGAAGAGAAAGATTTAAACCATGTAATTTGTAGGACCACCTAAACTCTAAAGCCCTTGTTTCATTATAAAGAAACTACTTGATAATATCTACTCCTTTACAAGCTGCTCCATGCTCTTTTCAAATCTAATTAAATCCTGGGTGTCTCTTGTGAACCCCGGTTTTTATTGGGTCCCATCCAGTGCTTGGTTTTTAAACATTCATGCAACATGTGACAGACATGGACCAAAGTTAGGGTAAGTTTTCTCTTATTCTGCAACTCTCAATCTATTCTTACATATTTTTGGAAACAAACAAACAAAAGCAAAACAAAAAACCCTGTTTTCTTTTATAGGTTGAATTATTCATCTGTACTTCTCTCCACCCCTTATGAATATTTATCAATTTCTTTACTAATAAAGTCACTCGCTTTTATATCACTGATGACTTATAATCACCACCCAACTTTAGTAGATGATGTCTATATCAATGTAAATGTCATATCCAACATGGCTGTTTTGCATTTCCTTATAACTTAGAATTTTAACTTTACTCTTTCAGCAACTTTCTCACTCCTGTGCATGACCTCGAGATTTGCCATACTAAGGTATCAAACACTAACATTTCAGTTCCTAGCTCTTCAACTTTGCATTCTCTCATTCTCACTACATCTGATCTTTAAATTCAGTGTGACCTCTGGCCCCATGAGGTCCTATAAAATTTTCCAGTTTATCAGTGCAAAGAAACAATGCTTCATTTTATTGTTTTTCAACTTGAGTGGTATTTGGGCTACAGGAGAAAATCTACCATCAAACTGAATGCCGCAATTTCGTTTTCTCAGTATTACCACCCTTCATGATTCCTTTTGCATATTATACATCATTTTTCCTTTATACCTTTAACATGCAATTTCAGTCTCCCATTCAAATCTTATCCCAAAGCTTTTTACCCTATCTTACTTCTATACATGTCTACAACAATTTTCTTCTCTCACTCTTGTCTTCAGATCTTCACTAGCTCTTTCAACCTGGTCAACCAACGTGTCAATCAACACACCCACTCTCTTTAAAAAACAAACAAACAAAAATCTTCAATTTGTATTGAATTTGAATTAGTATGCGCTTGTTTCCTGTGACTAGTAATCGACACTATCTTCACCCCCTCATCAATGTCATAAAGCTTTTATTCTGTAGGCAACAAAAAGTCAAGCTCATGTATAAAAAAAGTGAGCTAATCCTGTAGATAGGCAATCATTCCTCATTCACCAAACAAGGGCCAAATATAAACACATATCAAAGATTTTACTTAACATCAACTCATTATTAATGAATTTATTCATGATTAACTAATGGGTAACATAAACAGGATGTTATGACCAATTTAAAGCACAGACACACATGTGCCTGTGCCTATATAGACATATATAAAATTTAAGAAAAGAAAATTAAAATTGCTGAATCAGATACAAAATTGGCTAATACCACACAGGGCAATATACCTTTGGTGTTACTGTTTCACTGGTCAGAAACCATTTCCATCTTTGCTGGACAAAAATCTACCCCTCTGCCCCTTGTAAAACTGTAAAATAGGAAGACAACAGAAATTTAAGGCCAGCTCTTTGCTCAAAGAACTCCCAGTAATCTCTTCTCCCTATTTTGAAGTTTTGGATTATTTTCGATTATTGGGATTATTTTTCTAGCATCCCGCCATTGCCCACTTAGCTCCTGTGATCATAAACAATTTTCAAAGCCTGTTCTTCTGATCAAGAAAGGTTGGTCTTGTGACATTTGACCTGTGGCAACAGTGTACACTAATCATATAATCCTCCTTGAATTTACTCTGGAAAAACTAGAACCTTATAGCACTGAGTAAACAGTATTGCGAAAGAATTGACTTCTGTTTGGAAATGTCACAAGGAATCTCAACTGGACTTTAAAAAAGCCTCTCTCGTTTACTTTTCTGCCCTGAGGCTAGAAAGCCAAGTCCAAGGCATAGCCTCCACCAGATTTCACTCACAGTATTTATGAATTTGGGTGAATTTCTCTCTTCTCGAAGTTTACAAATTCTTGTAAAGTCTCTGACCTTCCAGGAAGTGGCTCCAATACTACCTGTGAGCCAAGCCCAGGTTCAAGTTCTTTGGAAGAATGTTATAGGCATTGGTTCCACGCATAAATTCAATCCTTATTCCTTACTACTGGGCTTGTCATTCCCGATTAAATGAGAGTCATTCTCAAACATGACACTCCCATGCAGATCTTGGTTGCAGAATTCATTTGTCTAATTGCATCCTGCAGAATTCATTTGTCTAATTGCGTCCTGGCACAAAGGGGGACAGAGTCTTATCCTGCTCAGGAGAAGTAATTGTTTCTGAATTCTGAGAGACAGGAAGATATTAACACCACTTTAAAGTGTTTCATTTTAGTTTTCAAGTGCATAGCCTACTAAATTGATACTTAGTCGGAGGAGAGAGCTCTTCCTGTATCCCTGAACAGTAAAAAAACAGTGCTAGCTTAATTTTGTTAAAACAAGTAACCATAGTAGTAGTTCATTATGTTCTATGTAATATATTCACGTTCTGCTGGGTGTTGAGGGTGAGTGGTTTGCTTTCACGAAGTATGTCTGCCTCTGGGCTCAAAAGAGTCCTGGAAACCCCGACTCAGCTCACTCAAGCAGTCTGAAATTGTCTAAGCAATGTTAGCTCAGAATCCTGTACCCAGAGCCTGTTCTTAGACGGATCAAAAGTTCACATAATCTTTTCACAGGACTCAGAGACTCTTCTGTGTTAAAGACGCAAGTTCCAGCCTGTAGCTTGTAGTAGAAACACCATCAGCTTGCAATAGCTTGCTTTGTAGGTAAGTGTCACAGGAAAATGGAGACTCGTTGGATAATAAGAATGACAGTCTGTGGTTAATTTATTATAGTAACCAAAACTATAAGGGTGGGAGTAAAATTCTATTGGAATTTCGTACAAACCATTTCATAGAGGATTTTCACTATTTCCCTTGAGGATAAGAATATATTATGAACAGAGAAAGCATTGCAAAATCTCTAGGGCTTTCCCATAAAGTGTACAATATCTGAAAAAAAAGCAACCCAGAATAATCACATTTTCCCTACACTGACTTAATCTAGAAAAGGCTGAACATTCTTTCTGATCTGACAGTTTTTCCCATGCAGATTTTATAATAAAGTTGAGCTAATTAAGAAGCATGGCACATATGAAACCATCAAAATTACTTCTGGCATCTCTCTTTTTATACGATGAAAGAATAGATCACCGTGAGTTGCCAGGGGCCCTCTAAGAAATCCTTTAGTTTTAGTGTGTCCTGATTTTATCCCCCACGTTTAAGGCTTGATCTTGGGAAGACAAAATTAAATGTGGTAACACAGGATATTTTGACACTTGATTACAATAGGCTCATGGGTGCCTGAGAAACAATCATTGGGTACCTATTTAATCCAAATAAAGTGATATTAAACTATTTTAAAATTAACATAGTAAGGAAACACGATTGTAAGGAACTTTATCACAAGTAAGGTTTTTCTTTTTTCTTTTTTTTATAATCAAAGGTATGATAAAGTGAACACAAACCACAGACAATTATATGATAAGATATGGAAACTTTGCTACCTGGACAGATTACACAGACAATTTTAAAAAAACTTATTACAACCCCTTGTAAGAGCTCTAAGAATAATTTATCATCTTAACTGAGTCAGTTCGAATTTCGCTTTAATATACTACTTGGCAGTAAATGATTCACCAGTTTTTTTTTTCCTTTTAAATAAACCAATTAACTTGAGACAATTTTGGCAAAATTTTAACACATTTTATTACTTCTTTTCAGGCTCGTGTATTTGAAGGTATTATAAACCAAAGCAAAGAAAAATCCCTTTTCTGCAAACCTTTTACAACTTCCCATATCCATTCATGCTTCGTCTCTCACTATTATTATTATTATTTTTTGCGGTACGCGGGCCTCTCACTGCTGTGGCCTCTCCCGTTGCGGAGCACAGGCTCCGGACGCGCAGGCTCAGCGGCCATGGCTCAGGGGCCCAGCCGCTCGGCGGCACGTGGGATCCTCCCAGACCGGGGCACGAACCCGCGTCCCCTGCATCGGCAGGCGGACTCCCAACCACTGCGCCACCAGGGAAGCCCGACTCACTATTATTTTTCACATTCTGGAACAACCAGGCATTTAAAGAGAAAAGTACCTTTTTTTTTTTTTTCAACTCTGATCAACTAAAACTCATTTAATTACTTTGCTTAGGTAGTCACACTTACCTGATACCATTGTCCCAGTGTAATTTCATGTTCTGAAACTCATGTTAATTCTAACTTCAAACCTAAGTAATTTCCACTTCACAGAGAAGACTAAGAGGTAGATAATTACTAGTCAAAGGATGATCGATGGTTTGTGATGATGGGATATTTCCAGCAATAGGAACATTACAAATAATGTGTCCAAGGTCAGGACATGTTTGGTGTCTTCAGGGAATGGCAAAAGCATGTTTTACATAAAGCATAGGGTAGGTATGAGGGAGATTTGAGAGAAGGCATGAAATTCATGAGGGAGGGTCACTGACACCAGGAACCTCATTCACACACCTGCTGGGGATGTATGGACACCAGGGAAGAATACGGGGTCCATTCCACTTCAAAACCCAGTTCTCTTACTGAAGACTCTTACTGAAGATTAAGTTAGTGGGTTGGATTGAAACGGACAAAAAGAAGGACCAGAGATGTTAGTTATGTGGCAAGAACATTAAACTGAGTGCAGAGACCTGAGTTTAAACACCAAACCCTCAGTTTATCAGCTGTGTGATTTTGAGCAAACACTTGAACGTTTTTCAAACTGTAGGGTGCAACCTATCAATTTACTTGGTTGTGATCAGCATTTAAAAAAATGGAATAGAATATTGTTAATATAGAATACATACAGAATAGGAGAGTGCTTTGTATATAATAAGGTTAAGTCTTGTGTCATGCAATTTTATTTTGGATGTACTATACAATATGTAGGTATAAATGCGCTTACCATGTTAAAAGCAAACGACAATTCTTACCTTGGGTTGTCATTTAAAATGGTTGAAACTCCCTGACATAACTCCTTTTACTGTTTGTTTTTTCAGCAGTGAAATAGAGAAGGTAAAATGTCAGTTTTTATTATTCCACCACGAGGTATTGAGAACAAGAAGGGTAACAAAAGATACGTCTAAAACATTGTACGGACTACACAGTACAATACAAATGAACAAGAGATCCATGTTATTACCGTCACTATTACTACTTCTGCTTCTCTTGCTACTATTGATGCAACGATTCCAGAAAAGAGTAATGAATTCTTAAACTTCCATGCTTACACTTCAGAGGGAAGAAAAAAGAGTGAATGAATGTGAGACCTTCATTTCTCCTTTTTTGTATCTCCCCCCCAACCCCGACCAAATCCCAACCAAGGTTCTGGCGTGGAGTATTTGTTAAAGTAAAGGAGATTCTCATGTTAGGGACATGGGTGACAAGCACGTAAATCACTGAAGAAGGGATTTATTTGGGGGGGTAATTATTTACATGCTTTAAAAAGTCCTTATCATCCTAAATTGTAGTTATGTGATCATATATCTGCTTTGCCCCTTCGGTTCTGAGACTGTTACTTCATCTTTGTATTGCAAGCCCCTAACACAATGTCTGACATAAAGTAGGTACTCAATTAATGAAAATTGAATAAAAATAGAAATATAATCCACTTGTATTCCGACAGTGTCAGCGTGAGCTTTTCAACATCTGATCATTTCAATTTTTGCCTTCAAATAGTCCAGATGTTCCCCAGTGAGAATTGGAATAAAATCTTGAATTTACAAAGTCCTACCTGACCCAGTTCCTGCCTACATCTCTGACCCCATTTATTTTAATTTTATTTTTTATTGACATATAGCTGAATTACAATGTTGTGTTAATTTCTGCTGTACCGCAAAGTGACTCAGTTATACACATATGTACATCCTTTTTCCATTGTGGCTTATCTCAGGATATAGAATATACAGTTCCCTGTGCTACATAGTAGGACCTTGTTGTTTATCCATCCTATATGTAATAGTTTGCATCTGCTAATTCCAAACTCCCACTCCATTCCTTCCCCAACCCCCTCCCCCTTGGCAACCACAAGTCTGTTCTCTATGTCTGTGAGTCTGTTTCTGTTTCGTAGATCTATGTTCATTTGTGCCACATATAAGCGATATCATACGGTATTTGTCTTTCTCTTTCTGACTTATTTCACTTAGTATGATAATCTCTAGTTGCATCCATGTGGCTGCAAATGACATTAATTCATTCTTTTTCATGGCTGAGTAGTATTCCACTGTGCATATGTACCACATCTTCTTTATCCATTCATCTGTCTCTGACCCCATTTTATATGAATTTTCACACTGCCCACCATGACCAGTCACATGACCTTCCTTCTCTCTCAAACCTGACACATCTGTTCCCTTCTTGGGCCATTGATCTAGTTGTCCTCTTCCTGTGGATTGCTTGACAACTCCCACAATTACATTCACTCTTATTTTCTGTGCTTGCACCTAAAATATTTAGCAGATGTGATCATTTCAACAGTTTTACTTACTCTTCACTCATTAGCAAAAAAAAAAAAAAATTAGGTATCTGTGGAAATATTCTCTTTTCTGTGGCTGAGTCACTTATAAACTAAACCATGCTTTGCAGGATCTTTTTGCAAAACCATCTTAAATAAACCAAAACGAATTCTCAGAAGAAGATATTTTACAAACTTCACATGATATTTTTCCTTTTTGCATCCCTCTTGGCTTTTTCTTTTCCTACAGTCTTATTCATTAGGTGCAGTTTTATCAATAATATTCTGCTCTAATTCTTGTTTTTGGAAGACTCTGTGAAATAATCTACTTTTCATCTTAGATAGACTCACATAGTAACGGATGTTAAGGTGGTTAGTCATTTTAGTGGTTATCAACCACTAATAGTCACAGACACTCACATACCCAGTAATATCAGCAGTTCACTAATAGAAATCCACACATAAATCCACTCGGAATCCATTAGCCAAAGACTAGGGAATTCTGTTCGAATCCAACACCATGGATTTACAAATGAGTAAGATAAATCCCAGAGAAATGAAATAACATGACCAAGGACATACAACTAAATGAGGTATCTGACTCCTAAATCTTCAGACTCTCCAGAACACGGTGCTACTTTGTTATAGATTTAGAATGAAATCTGGGGTTCTTTTAAGTCAAGTGAGAATTCTACTTCTAATACATCTATGGTATATAGTTTTTTTTCTTATCAACATATTATTTGAAGATATAATAGCTGAAAACTCCCCAATTTGGCAAAAGAATGTTTGCGGCTTCAAGAAACTGAGTGACTCTCCGAAAGAATAAATTTAAAGAAACTTATACCCAGAGCCATCATAATCCAGCTGCTGCAAACTAAAGGCTAAAACAAAATACTGGAAGAATCTAGAGCAAAACAATGCATTGTCAATAGGGAATAATGATTACATTCTTGCAGATTTCTCATCAGATACCGTAAAGATCAAAAAGAAATAGCATCACATTTTTTAAATGCTGAAAGAAAATAATTGTCAACCAGGAATCCATATTTAGTAAAAATATTCTTCAATAGTGAAGGCAAAACAAAGACATTCTCAGGTGAAGGATAACTAACAGATTTTTTTGCCCACAGATATGAAATAAAATAATTGCTAAATTAAATTTTTTAGACAGAAGGGAAATGATACCAGACAGAAATTTGAAACATGGAGAACCAAGGAAGAGCAAAGGAAATAGCAAATATTTAGGTAGAAATAATGAACGAGTTTTATCTTCTTGAATTCTTTAAACCAGTTGAAAGCAAAATTGTAACACTACCTGATGGGGTTTTTCAAGTATAGGGAGGGTTAATATATGACAACTGTAGCACAAAGGGTGGAGGATAAGAAGAACTTAGTAAAGAAAAGAGTAAAGTTTCTATTTTCAATGTGAAGTGGCAAAATTTTGATTATAAGTAGACCGACAAAAGTTAAGTATGTATATTGTAATTCCCAAGAATAATCACTAAAATAACTCTACAAAAAGGCATAATCAAAATCTCAATAGCTGCATTAAAAAGGAATACAAAACAAGGGGATGGTTCAAATAAACTAATAGAAAATAAGAAAAAGCAAACAAGAGGAGATAAGGAAACAGGGGAAAAACAAACAAGCAAAAATTTAAATGGTAGACCTAATTCTGAGGATATCAACAATTGCATTGAATATAAATATCTAAATACACCAATTAAAGACAGAAATTGTCAGAACGAGTTTTAAATGTGACTCAACTCTGTGCTGTCCATAAAAAAAACCACGTCATCAATAAAATGTTAATTATGATCATATTATCAAACCCGTGTTACACAAGGCCCCGTAATGAATTCTCCTTATCTCTTCCTCCCATACATATTCTCCTTGCTCCACCTTCTACTTCCTCAAGTATTACTTTCGTTATACAGTTTCTGTTGCCTACATAGGGCCGGGCACAAAATAAGTTCTCAGTATATTCCTATTAACGTAAAATTTAATCTCCCCAAATCTCATTGACTACAAAGTACCTGCAGGGTATTTGCTGATTTTCTTAAATCAAAATGGCTTATTTCAGGAAGAACTCTGGGTCAGAATAGCTTCATAAAACCATCTCATACTTGTCCATAATGGTCTATCCTACTCTGAAAATTTAAAAATGAAATTATATCATAACTAATAAATATAATAAAATACAAATTATGCATATCATATTGTACATTTTAGTAAAATAGACTAATGCATTTTCGATGATTTTTATCAAGAATGTCTAACAAAAGACATTTGATTAAGATCCCTCATTAAGTAATAAATGAACTAAAACTGATCAACCCTTCACACGTATTTTGCTTCTTTTTGAGGTTTTTCCTACAGTAACCACATCAGTTTCATCTAACATTGCTGACCATTTTCTATGTAAAAGACATATGCTACGTTCCTTTTTTCATTTCCTCATTGAATGTAGGAATCTACAGGGTCGGTGTGGAGGGATAGAAAATGGATAGACTTTCAGATCTGAAGACCTGAGTTTGAGGCTTGAAGACTTAATTTACAACTCTCTTAAATTCTTTGAGTCTTTGCCTCCTGATCTGAAAAATGACAATGATACTACAGCGCCCCACTTACATCCCAAGGTTATTCTAAAGATCAGACTGCACTTGTCTAGCACTTCAAAGTCTTTAAGGAATTTCACTATCTACTTCTGGTTTAATGCTGTTTCTACTATATCAAGTAGCCATCTTTAAAATTTTTATTTATTTATTTATTTTTGGCTGCGATGGGTCTTCATTGCTGCGGGCGAGCTTTCTCTAGATGCGGCGAGCAGGGGCTACTCTTCGTTGCGGTGCGCGGACTTCTCATCGCGGTGGCTTCTCTTATTGCCGAGCACCGGCTCTAGGCGCGCGGGCTTCAGTAGCTGTGGCTCACGGGCTCTAGAGCGCAGGCTCAGTAGTTGTGGCGCACGGGCTTAGTTGCTCCGCAGCATGTGGGATCTTCCCGGACCAGAGCTGGAACCCGTGTCCCCTGCACTGGCAGGTGGATTCTTAATCACTGCACCACCAGGGAAGGGAAGCCCCTCGAGTAGCCATCTTTAAAGGGCTCTTAGGTAATGGGATTTAACTCTATCCACGTAGGTACCAAAACAATGGTTGTTTTACACCCCAATTATTCTTATTTTCATCAATATAATCTCTTCAAAGAAAATTGTCCCCTAGATCTTCTGTGAAATGCTTCCTTACACCCATGGAGAAGTCCGTATGTAGGCCCAACGCCAGGATAAACAACAGAAAGTCAAGGGAAAGCCTGTGGGTTAACATGACAAGTCACTTGCACAAATAAATCATGCAACAGTAGAAATGAAGCCACATCTACATGGCATCTAACTTGAATTTCAGAAAGAGTCATTTTGCCTGAAAAGGGCACCCTCGCTAGAAGGCTGACGCCTCGTATTAGTTTGCTAGTATTGCCACAACAAATCACTACAGACTGGGTGGTTTAAAGAATAGAAATTCACTTCCTCACAATTCTGGAGGCTAGAGGTCTGAGATCAAGGTGTCAGCAGGGTTGGTTTCTTCTGAGGTTTGTCTTCTTGGCTTGCAGATCCCTTGGTCTGTGGTTTCTATGTCCTAATCCCTTCTTCTTATAAGGACACCAGTCACATTGGAATACCACCCGCCCCAACCCGCAATGATCATATTGAACTTTAATTACGTCTTTAAAGACCCTACGACCAAATACAGTCACATTCAGAGGCACTGAGGGGTAGGACTTCAGCATATGGACTTGGGGGGGTGGGGGACACAGTTCAGCCCATAACAGCCACCCCTCATGGCGCCTTACCCAATTTTCATGGGTTAATAGCTTTAAATTCCTTTTCCACCAACATTAGGAGGTTCCTGACTCACTCACTCAACATGTGCTATTGAACATGAGCTAATACGCTGGATTATAAATACAGCTCAAGTTGTGCTGACGCAAAGCAAAGACATGTGCAGCTGAACAGTCATCTCAGGAAACCAGAGTGAACAGGAGATGCTCCTTTCAAAATGTATCAGTTTGAAAACAAGTGGAAATTATGTTTGATGAGAATTTGGAGCAAACTCACTCTGAGCTGAACTGGATTCTATTCTTGGCAACGTCCAGAGAGAGGCAGTTGCTGGAGAAATTATTGGGACGTTGACCCAGCAAGCATTCATGTCAATTACACTCAATGGGATTGAAACCACATCTGAAGTCTGTCCGCAGAGGGTGAACCGCAATGCAGAGGCCAGGCACAGTGACCCTGGTCACAGCGCCTTCCACTTAAAAGCATCAGTGCCTCTCAACACCTTCCTCTGCTATTAACAGTTACCAAAGAGGAGCGTATTTACTTTCACAGATTGTTCTGTTGGGTTCCCCTTTTCTGCCTAGTTACTGACATCTTATTGGGAAAAAAAAATCCAGCTTCCAGGGCTTCCTCTCTCAGGCCATTCCAAGTAACAATTTCTATCATTTTGCAGTTTCCAAACAGCAGCAGATCAGAGAGCTTTTTTCCGATACCCTGAGGAACAGAATAAGTCACACTGTGTCTCATTAATATACATATATTTTTTTAATTTCAAAGAAGAAATGGAGGAAAAGAGAAGGATCGGGCTTTAGGCGATACAAAAATCATTCAGCACAGCAAATAAATCAGCTTGAATTCCGATAAACAAACCTCTTTTTGGCTGCAACTAAACAAGTTTGCAAACTGATGGTCGTGTCTCTGAATTTAGTGAGGAATTGCATAACACAGCAGGTAGGCCAAAAAAGCACCAATAAATCAATCTTTACTAAACATAAAGTGAGACTTGGCAAAGCTGAAGAAGAAAAGGAAGAAGCCGAAACGTGCACATGAAATTTCCACATTAAAAACTCATCGCTCTTGCCTGGGTCCTGATGCAATTTGAAAGGAAACAGACAATTCTATAATTTTAGCAAAAATATTTATGGTACGGTATACAAGTTCACCCAAACATTCTCTCCCAAGTTCTTTCAAAAATCAGCCTTCCCCAGCAAAGGGGCTGCAAAAAGACATTTATTTATGGTACATTTCAGAACATTCTGGATCCTAATCATAATAAAACACAAGTGCGTCTATCCTTCCCACCTCCATCAAAGAGCTTTTTGACCAGATGCCCTTGGTTCCCCCCTCCTTTATACCACACTTTAGAGGGGAGCACATGTCTTAGAATCAAGGTCCTTGGAATCAAGGTCAGTTGGTCAACATTTCAAAGACAAGGTCAAACATCACGTTGCAGCTCTAGGGGAAAAAAATGAGGAATTTAAATCAAAAACACTGGTTTTAAATTCTGTCCCTGAGCAACCTCTGTAAGCTCTAGGTTTTAAGGATGCACTATTTGGGGGAAAATGTATATGAGTTTGTATGAAGAATTTATAAAAGCAATATAAAAGTAAGTTATCTTTACATCTTACTGCGTTATAGTAAGGGTTGGCTCAAAGGGGGAAAGGTGAGCAGAAAACTCCTTTATTTGTTCATTCATTTACACACTCAGCAGGTATTTATTGAGAGTCTATTTTGTGTCAGGCAGGTTTGCAACAATCCAACTGAAGCCTCCGACCTCAAGGAATTCAGGCTCTAGTGAGGGAACAAGATGTGCCAGCTGGTGTTGGCCAGTGAGCATGAAAGCTGGGATAGAAGGATGCACGATGGGGTAATGAGAGAATGAAAGAACAGGATTAGTCAGCCAGGGAAAAGATAAAACTATAAAAAAAAGTATTTCATTTTTAATTATTAAAAATTAAAAAATGATTTTAATCAAACAAAGGAGAACAAAAAATGAATAGTTCTTGGCACTTCCCTGGTGGTCCAGTGGTTGAGACTTCACCTTCCAATGCAGGGGGTGCAGGTTCGATCCCTGGTCGGGGAACTGAGATCCCACTTGCCTCAGGACCAAAAAACCAAAACATAAAACGGAAGCAATACTGAACCAATTTCAATAAAGGCTTTAAAAATGGCCCACACCAAAAAAAAAAAAAAAAAAATCTTAAGAAAATAAATAAAATAAAAATGAATAAGTTCTCTTTGGACCTTCTTTACAAGTCTCACATTTCTGTACTCATCATGGAGGACATCCCTGGTTAATCCACAGAAATGAAAAAGGATACTTTTATGTTGTGTCTATTTTCTAAGATCGTCCCCCAATCATCCCCTTTCCTGGTACTTGCACCCTCAGGGTCCTCCTCTCCCCTTGAACGTGAGTGAAAATTTTGACTGCTTCTAATTAGCAGAACGTGGAAAAGGTGATGGGTTATGACTTCCATAATTACGTTTCATGAGATAATAAGCTGTCTTGCTGGAAGATGCTCCCCGTGGCTGGCTTTGATAAAGCAAAGTGCTGTGTCGTAAGCTGCTCTACAGAAAGGCCCACGTGACATGGAAGGGATTGCAGCCTCTGGTCAATAGCCTGTGAGAAACTGAGGCTCCAATTCAGAAGGCTGGGATTAACAGACACACAGGACTCTATATAAAATAGACAACCAACAAGGACCTGCTGTAGAGCACAGGGAACTCTACTCAATATTTTCTAATAACCTATAAGGGCAAAGAATCTGAAAAAGGAGGTATATATACATTATATAGATAAATAACTGAATCACTTTTCTGTACACCTGAAACTAACACAACGTGGTAAATCAACTATACTCCAATAAAAAAATTAAATTAAATAAAGACTTAAAGATGACAGGGGAAAAAAAAGAAACTGAGGCTCCAAGTCCAACAGGCCACATAGAGCTAATTCTGCAGCAGCCATGCGTGCGTGGAAGTGGATCCTTCCCCAGTTGAACCTTTTGTTTACACTACAGCCTCAGCCAACACTTGGATGGCAGCCTTTTGCGAGCCTGAAGCAGAGGATCCAGCTAAGCTATGCGTGAACTCCCATCACGGAAACAGTGACGTCATAAATACACGTTGTTTTAAGTTGCTAAGTTTGCGATAATTTATTATGTGACCCGAGATAAATAATACCGTATATAATATGAAGAAAAGGGAATTTAAATACATAGATTCTCTCCTGTGTGGACATTATTCAATTTACTAAAAAAAAGGAAAACAAAAGATTTTAAGTGTAACTCTTTTAAGTGCAACTCTTTCAGGGAAATGCACATCCCATAAGGAGATACACATGTTCCTACCCATAGTGTCTTCAAATTTTCAGAGCAAGCACATTCTGACCTCAGAGTATACCTATTACCCCTCTCTAGCTGACTCCCAGACATCTGCAGATGGTAAAATATGTCTCTCAATGACCTATATCTCCTTAGTCACATACATTTCTGCAGGCAAAACTCAGCTTTTCCCCAGAGAGCCCTGCGGCTGAAGCAAGTTGCGACTTTAAATTCCGTGAATCCTACAGGTTCTTAACTCCCTTGTTTTTGAGAGATATAAAGCTCAGAGGGTTAAATAAAGGTGAAACTCTAAACGAGTGACTGGCAAACCTGTTCTGTAAAGGGCAAGACAGTAAATATTTTAGGCTTTGTAGACCATAGGGTCTCTGTTGCAACTTCTCAACTCTGTTGTTGCAGAAAAGAAGCCCTAGACGATCCATAAATACATGAACAGGACTGTGTTCCGAAAAATTTTAGTCATGTACACTGATGTTTGAATTTTATATAATTTTCACATATTAGGCAATGTCAGTCTTTTGATTTTAAAAAATCATTTAAAAGTGTAAACACATTCTTTGCTTATGAGACAAAGAAAAACAGCAGGTGGACCGGATTTGGCCTGACCCCTGCTCAAAACCATTAATTCCCAGGTGTGCTGTGTAGCAATCCCAGTGACTTCTAATGATCCTCATATTTTCCAAATTCAATTCATGTAATTCACATTTATTAAAAAATTAGCACGGAAGGAATAAGAGGTGCTGGGAGTTTCAAGAAGGAGGTAAGGGAAGAAAGAGTCGGGGGGGGGACCTGAGGGGTAGGTGGCATCCTATAGGAAACAAACACTCATGGGGCATTGCACTCGAAAAAGGAACGAACTTAATACTTTACGTTGTCCTGGCAATTGAAAGGAAACATTAGGTTCTATGTAAAATCTAGGGACTGGTTTGCCAGGGTAGGGACTGACTGATTTCCATTTCATGATATTAGCTCTCAGTGGTACAGAGAGTTCTCGTAACTCCCCTAAGGATTAACACGGGCTTTGGGGATAAAGTGATGCACACATATGAGCAGATCACACAAACGAGCTGTACTCCTTGTGCCCAAGAATTTGGGTTCTCAGCCACGCTCTGCTCCCAGCATGCTCCGTCCTGGCGGCCAGTTAATCAGACTGATCAGGGGACAAGTGTAGGCACAGCCTTGAACGGGCAATGTTGTTCTAAGGCTCGAAAGGGTGCTTCTGCCTTTTAGAAAGGTGAAACTTGTTCTAAAATGCATGAAAAGACCTGTTCGACTTGGAAAAAATATCACCCGCTCCTGAGCAAACATTTCCTTTATGATGTAGATGCTTTCATGTCTCTTTCAAAGTCTTAGGTCACTCCTTTAGCTTTAGGCTTTGTCTTACATAAGAAAAGGGAAATGGCGGGAGGGAGGGAGGAGAAGGACGAGGTAGCTCTTCATAAAGGACCTTAAGCAAAGGATCTCTCTGGTCCTAAGGCTCCCTCCAGTTGCGAGAATGGAGCTGCTTCCCTTTTGCTACTAGAGTCACTCACCCGCAGTGCTCTCTTCCCATGTTTAACATGCCTAAGCACTCAGTGAGTGCTTTCTGAGTGTTCCTGACGAGAGATGTGCCTTGTCCTTTACTGAAGAATCATCTATATTGTCTCTTCTACTCTGGGCGCCCATCCAATATGAAGCTCAGATCTTGAATTCCCCTCCCAAAGAGCGAAAGATTTTAAAAAGCTGTCAAACAGACTCAGAAGACAGTGTCTGAGAGCATGTCCTAAGTTTGTCTTATAGCAATTATGATGAAGTGAAACAGTAGCAATGTTTTATTTTTCAATGATAAGGGGAAAAATAAAAAAGCATTATGGGAGGAAAAATAAGCTATAAGGATGCAAGAGCTCTTGAGACCATCATTTCATGTCTTTGATTCTGTGCAGACCTGTGCTCAGAAAAAAAATCTCCTGAAAGATAGTGAGTGAGTTTAAAAAAGCCCAGACTCTCAGTGGGAAACAAATAAAATCAGGAAGCCGTTCCTAAGGCTTATTTTGAATTTCTCCCACTGTCATGTTTAACAGGGAATGTACGTTGAGATATTAGCAATGACACTTAGCTTCAAATGGGAAGAACCTTTGTCCTTCCTGAGCTGAATGTTGCATGTGGCATACTCTCTACAGAAATTATTTTTGTCCTTCATCTACGAGAGCTAAAGTTCTGGCTTAGAAGCAGGATACTGGATAAAATTACAGATTCTTAAATAGACCTGGAAGGAACTTGAGAGCTTAACTGGAGGATCACTAATCTTGGAAACAACAATCTAGAATGTCCT